>NC_135777.1:16275228-16375632 GCF_028453695.1 Augochlora pura | reverse complement strand
TTTAACTATAAATCTAAAATAATTTTCCTAGCTTATAGTATTTCCATTTTATGTGACAGAGTATATTTTATATATATATGAGATTAATTCTTGTGACTCCTACCAACTGTATTACTGTTAACAATTTTTCAAATCTAAATTTTGTTGGTACAAAAATGATTTTGGAACGTGATAAGACTTCCACCGTGGAAAGTGACTCTTATCTCTTGAAATTATCTCAGAAATTGTGCCATCTTTTCAACAACGACCACTATATACGTTTCGAATAAATATTAACAAATACCTAAAAAATGGGGGGGGGAGGTGATGTCACCCCGAAAGCCGTTAAAACTCGGCCGGATGCATTCACCGGCAACTTCCATCAGGAGGCCAGGACGCGTCCAAGCGGCGCGCACCGGTCACGTCCGCTCGCAATTCTGGCTTTTGACGTTCATTACATGTAATTACTTCGAAAAACAAATTCCAGTTCCGCTAATTAATTTCGAATTTCCGTAAAAGTTTCATCAGGAAGTTTCGGCGTGGTGCGCGGCCGCCCGCGCCAGTATCACGAAAGTGTCTTTTTAAAGCGCCGTAAAGGCCGAAGCGACGAGTGAACTTAAAGATATGGAGGAGTGGATGCCAGCACCTTAATCTTTCTTACGGGAAAGTTTCTTCCGTCGCAAATCTTCCCTCGTGCCCGGTTTCTCCCGTCCCCGTGGCCCGCAGCCCGATTCTCCGCCGCCTGCGCCGCCCGCCTCCCCTCGGGGAATACAGGAACGAGCGTGTAAATCAGGAGACATTCGACTTTTTAAACAGATTACGCTCTCTGCGAGCAGCCAGACGAATATCGCGGCCGCGTCTCCGTTATCAAGTTCGACGGAGTCGAAGGGTTTCGTCGCCGCGCGGAATTTTAGCATATCGTCGGCCTTATTGTCGGGCCAAAGCCGATTTCCTGACTTTGCGAAATTTTTCGTCGTATTCAACGATTAACGCCTTCGCAATCGTTTAGGCTGACGATTCTGTCAGTTTTAATTTATATCGAATAGTAATTTATATCGGTGAATTTCTTTCATAGATTCTTTGGATTATATTATACATAAAAGAAGGTATATTATGTATAAAGTAGTCGTGTAATTGTTTATTACTACTTTTACAGAGTGCACAGTAAAGTTGTATCGCAAAATAAAAATAAAATGCAGACATTAGAGTTTGTTTTACTTAAATTTAACTTAGCTATAAGTTTATACTGTAACAATTGCAGTCTTTCTTGTCTTCTTTGAAGTATAGGATGTCCCAAAAATGTCTAACAATTCAAAAATGGGGCGAAAGGATTCTTAAGGACATTTGAAGCAACATTTTCCTTTACAACAATTTCTTACGAGTCATCGTTAATGAGTTATTAACGAAAAACATTAGCCAATGAAAGGCGAGATCATTTGGCGCAAGGCAGTCGAACCAATCAGCGAAACTGAGCATTGACCGCTCATTGGCTCCGCCGTCTAGCGCTAGCTAGTCCCGTCTCTCATTGGTCGCCGTTTTTCATTAATAACTCGTAAACGAAACCGTGGGCTGTATTTTCGCAAAGGTAAAAGTTGTTTAAGATAACTTTTGGTGACTTTTGAAACACTTTATACAATAGAACCTTTATTTATGTGACGAGGGTTCTTCCAGTTTCAGTTATAATAACATTTCTGACGTCTTTTGTTTCTTAATTATTAGACTGTGAATTTTATGCATTCGTAATTTACAAGACTAGGTAAAATAACAAACAAAGAAGTTGTTAGACAAACTTAAGTGTATTTTTACGATCTTTTTAATTTATTACCGTTATTAAAAGATTATTTTAAAATTTTTATTCTCCATAATAATGCACAGTCTAGTAATCACATTCGTTTAGAAGATAGCATGATCACTGAAAGTGATAACTATGCTACATTCACGATCCAAAAGATTGAAATGGTTATTTCTTTCATACGAGCATGATTAAGAACATCTTTATAATAAAAAATAATAAAAGAATACTCACAGTTATTGTTGATTGCGTTGTGTCGACTACCGATACCCACAGGTTTCGAGACCTCTGCGAACAAAACTCGGATCATTAGACAACAATTCAACCACTTGCAACACTTATCATTAACCCTTTAACCTATCACAACTTGTGGGACACGTGGTCTTGAATTCGAGCCAAAACTGATTATCACAGGCCTGACACTGATCGGCCCAAATGCAAATAATCCAAAATTTGGACACAGACTGTTCGAATGGAACTTGTAAGTTAAAGGGTTAAGTTCAGAGTAATGTTTAACATAAGTAATATAACAATCACACACACAGCGTCTAATTACCCAAAAACCATAAAAATCAGTATCCCAACGACGCCGCGACATTTCCTGAAAAATTGGCCATTCGATCGCGAAGTTGGCCTAATTTCGCGTCACCGTGCCAAGAACACGACGTATAAACTATGACAACGGGAAACATATTAAAGCCGTGTTAGAGGCTGAAAGGCCCCGGATAATCCCAGATAATTTTTCCCCCGCGAGGACTCGGTCGCGATAATGCGCAACTTTGAACCGCGTAATAACCGGTGTTGCTTTGTGCACTAATGAAATTCAAAGTTCGCGTTTTATTTAGGAGGAATTACGGTATTGTAGAAAGTTCGGGTTGTAAGCCCCGGCTAAGAACGAAAATACCGTAAAACGCGGGTAAGCCGGTGTTCCGTCCGAACTTTCATTATTTTAAGCGGTCATTATGACATGCAGAGCTTCGTGCAGCCTTAAAGGAGGGATTAGGAAGAGCAGTACGTTATGGTTCTCGTAAACCCGATATGATGGTCAGCCGGAGCCCCGGCGCCATACGGTGTACGTCGCTGACAATCAAATTTGTAATACCGCCGCTCTGTTTCAACGTTTTGCGTAATCGTCCCCCGTATATTTGACTTTTAATCTCTTCCTGTCTCCTGCCGTGCCCCGTAACCGTCGCGAACTTCCGTACTTCACGGGTACGATCATGAATTTATAACGACGTTTCGCGTCACGAATACGGTCAATTAACCGAGTATTATATTTATAATTGATTATATAGCTGAAAGGAGGAGCGCGACGTGTAGCGATTTCGTGGAACACGCGTTCAGCGACGCGACGCTTGAATTGCACTGAGCAATTGGAAACGCGGTTTAAATATTCTGAGTTAACCCCTTGAACTACCGCTCCTTTCATGCTGCGACGATTAGTGCTTATTAGTATTTATTAGGACCAGACAATTTTTGTTTTCTGTATTGACTTCATTTACCTTCGTTTCTATACTTTGAGAATAGTTTATTTTTACTTCGATGCAGAAGAAATTAATAATATTCATATTTAACCCTTTGCACTCGAATGGTGACTCTGAGGCACCACTAAAATTATTCTGTCACATTTAAAAATAATTATTATACTAACAAAGTTTAGATTTAAAAAAAAATTGTTAACAGTAAAACTGTTGGTATGAGTCACAAGAATCAATTTCATATGTATAAAATACCGTCACGTGAAATGAAACTACTATAAGCTAGAAAAATTATCTTGGATTTATAGTTAAAATGGCTTCGAGTGCAAAGGGTTAATAGATCTTACATAAAATCTTTACCACGAGTCTGACTCGCTATTGTAGTGCAACGGGTTAAAAGAAGTTAATGTCATTACTGTACAATCTAATATGAATTCTTGTAATAAAGTAAATGAAAATTGCTTTTTTCGACGACCAGGATTTTTCGTTCGAGTATCGTATCCTCGAAAATTGTTCCGGCTTTTCGAACGTTATCCGAGGAAAGCTGATTTGGCTAACAATCGAACGTGCAAAAAATCCGGCAACGATATCGAATAATCGTATAGAAGAAAGGTCTACATGGCCGCATAATTTATACGAGTGACCGGTAGGCCAATAACATTTACATACGCATTTATCGGAACGAAATGAAAATACGATATTTACATACGTACGTACATATCGATATGAAATTAAAATACAATCGCCGAATATTATATTTTAATTACTTGCAGTCGTGCTCCGTGGCGCCCCGGAGTTAAATTTCGATTAAACGAAAGCTGATTAAGTCGGCAGATTACTAACAAATAAATAAATTAATATTAAACAACGGTTCCAATGTTTAAACGCGAGAACCGGCGATTCGACGGTTTGGGGGACCGTGAAAAATCGTGGGAGATCCCATGGCCACGACGGCGAAGAATGTCCCGAGATTGCAGGGTTTCAGTTCCGCTCGGCAGCTCATTAATGCAATAATTAATCTCGATCTTTACGTCATCACTTTTCTCGAACGACGCCGATCTATCGAATAAAACGTTTTATCAGCGCGCTACATTGAATGCTGTCACCTTTCAGGTGAGGAAGTTTTTTAGCCAGCGCCTCATGAACAGTAACGACTAGACGGCGGATTTTATGCATTTTGCACGAAAATCAGCAAATCGAATGCAAAACTCTATAATCATTTGAAAAATCTAAACCGTGACATAATCTAAACATGCTAATGTAGTATTGTCAATTACCATTATTAAAATGATTGATTTTCAAGACTGTATATTATTTATATTCCTCTTTAATACAACATATATTAAATAGTAATAAATGGTATTATTAAAAACTAAAATATCTATAAATAAAATAGAGATCATTTTTAGCATAATTTACAAACGTTACATGGTCAGTGCAAAAGACGAAAGAAGTAGAAACTGAGAATTAAAGAAAAGGTTTTATAAATCCTTATTTGCATATTTCACGAGAAATGAATGAATATTACAAGTTTAAAATATGCAATTTCTTTTCTAACAGTAACGCTTCGTTGCATAGTTCATTTTATATTACAATATTCGAATAATCAAAGAGAAGGAAGTGGTACAAAATTAATTTTGATCAAGTATTGTCGTCCAATTGAAACACTAATTTTTGTACATTCTTTTATAATGACAATTTCGAATTTATCATTGTTGTCTCAACTTATTATCTTGTATATTTGTTATTGCCTTTAGTCTAATTAATTTTACAGATTAATCTGTGAAAAAATATACTACATAATGAAATATAATATTTAATATAATAAGTACATTAAATATAATATAATATAATTGATTATACTGTACTATACAATACTAACATACTATGTAATATAATATAATATACTAATATACTACGTAATAAAATATAACATATAATATAATATATACAACAAAAATGTTGGATATACAATAACATAACATGTAACATAATTATATAATAAACTATGGACTAATATACACACAATATAGGAAAAAAGGAAGAAAATACTGGGACTAGTTGTTTTTCTCTTCCGCAACAGAATGGTTTTTATCAACGCGGGTTCAAATTGACCCGAGGGCGCGCTCTCCTCTAATTGGCTGTAATTACCAACGAAAAGACCGTAGCGCGTAGGCTGCTTCAGCTTGCGTCCGTCTATCAACATTGGAAATTCGGACATAGCCCGTAGCTAAGGGTAAACAGCAAATGTACCAATGGTCACTTTGACATGTCTGGTTAGCGGCTGTCTGAGACTCCCGGAGGTGCTGCGTCACTACATCGGTGATACGCAGGTAATAAAACAATTAACAGTAGATTAGTGATATCGACACCGAGCGAGTCCGAACAACCGATTTATTTTGCAAAATACTGTTTAATTTTATTTCGTAGCGTAGAAAATTTCCGCTAGTGAGTCTACTAAATAATATTAAATTCAATTAATAGTGTTAATTTTGTTTGAATATTTTAGGAGAATACTTGATTGTAGGAGAATATTTGCATTCTATTATCAATTACACAGAAATGTGGCGTTTAACGTTTAAAGCGCGGTATCGATGTTTGCTTTTTCAATAAGTGAACAAGCGTTATAATCGCTTAACTTTTAAATAACGCACACCAGTTTTTTCGAACCCGATCGAACACCATTCTCGGATAGTATAAATAAATATCGTCGCCGATGATTTCAATTTTTCACGGTAAATTGTTTCCCCCAAATGAGTTTCGCGCGACCGTGTATATTCCACCGGCAATAATTAATGCGATAGTATACGAAACGGTTGATGTAGACGAAAACATTTCGTTTGTTGTGCTATCCTGCGGGTGGATTCCGTATAATTATGCAACACGCAAACGGTTACCATGCATAAATAAACAACGTAAATGTAACGACCACCGGCCAATAACAAATGAGCGCCGAGACTTTTGCGATGATATTTTCAAACGTAATTACCATTACGCAACACAGCGCAATGTTCGTAATTCTACAATACCGTTAATTATTCGTCGATCGTAAACAATCATTAAAATTCCACAAACTTCGGCGTTGCAAACTACGACATAAGGAACCGCCCCGCGAATTGTCGACCGACAAAAATGTTAATTGATCGATTAAATGTTCTCTTATAACGTTAAGAGGTATAGAGTTATTAAATCGTATTTTAAGATACATTAAAAGTTAGTAAAACGCGCTGCAACAATTAATGTTGCGCGTGTTTGTGGTTTTAAGAGGTGTTCGAATATTCTGTGAATTTAATGTTGTGTTACGAGCCGAGGGCCACTGCACACGTGGCCGGAGGTAAATGATTTTGTGCGGAGATTTGGGAGGATTTCGTGGACTGGCCGATGTTTCTTTCACCACCGGGTCGCCACATTAATAGGATAGGGTTCGCGGACTGGCCGTTGCTTCTTTCATCAACGGGTCGCCGCCTCAATAGGAGGTTCGTGGACTGGCCGGTGTTTCTTTCACCACCGGGTCGCCACCTTAGGAGTAGGGATGTTTCACGGACTGGCCGATGCTTCTTTCATCAACGGGTCGCCGCATTAGGTGTAAAAGGTTGGAGATTGCGTGGACTGGCCGATGTTTCTTTCACCACCGGGTCGCCACATTAGGTGTAAAGGTAAAGGTGCGTGGACTGGCCGATGTTTCTTTCACCACCGGGTCGCCACATTAGATAGGAAGTCGTGGACTGGCCGTTGCTTCTTTCATCAACGGGTCGCCACCTTTGAGGATAGGTTTTGTTTCACGGACTGGCCGATGCTTCTTTCATCAACGGGTCGCCGCATTAGGAGGATATTGCGTGGACTGGCCGATGTTTCTTTCACCACCGGGTCGCCACATTAGACAGGAATTGGGTTCGTGGACTGGCCGATGTTTCTTTCACCACCGGGTCGCCACATTAATAAGGGTAATGGGGTTTTGGTATGATTCTAAATTTGGCTCGTAATTTCAAAGAAATATTATTCGATACACCTTGAGCGGCAAAGGTATATCTATGTGAGATCGTTACCATTCAACTGACTCGAACTAGGAAATGGAAGTGAAATAATTTGTACACTGATTTGAAGGTATAAATTAATATAATCTAACAAATTCAGTCTATTACAAATGTCGGTGTGTGTAGAGTATGATTCGCGAAACGGTCCTAGGACACGCTCCCTGGTTCTCGCACCAAGTCGGCGGGGACTAATTACTGTAGCGTACGTACTATGTAATTATAATGCGTGAAAGAGAACTGAGCTCAATCTTGCAAGGTTTCGTCGTCGTGGTTAGACTTGGAAAACTGTCCACTGAGAAGAGAAATCTCAGCCCTTTTATACGCGGTGGAAACTGGAAAATTCGGTAGTGGGGGCTGGGCCTACGTGACCGAAATCACGCCGCGGATGGGTCTAAGAATCGGGGATGTGTGGTAGATTGGGTGTTCTATTTTTAGAATGAAAGGACCGTTGTTCCCCGCCGACGTTATTTAGCGTATGCCTTCGAGAAGAAAGGAAAAACGTCAGGAGAAAATCTCCGTACGTAACAGTTGATTAAGTTTGCTTTAACTTGGACAGAATTTCGCACAAGCAACGATCTAAAGGAAAATATGATAAATATCAATTTTTGAAGCAATGAAACTGTATAAATTATATGGTATAATAAATACCAATATTTTAAGGAATAAAACTATATTAATATATATTTTAAAACTGTATTATATATTAAAACTATATTACTTATTACATTATATTAATGTTTCTCGATAAAAGCAAAATATATTGCGCAATCCGAAATAAGTAGAAATAGAATCGATGAGGTTATGGTAAATGAATAAATATATCCGAAGTGAACCGAAACGGTTCCTGTCGCGTTCTCTATGAAATACATCGTCTGGCAGCGCCGTAGTGGAAAACAATTTATTTTCTGGAACCTAAGACGCTCGTTTCTCTTCCATCGCCGTCTTTAACCGACCTAATTGTGAACAATATTTTATATAAAAGCGCAATCGTTCTGCCCCCGCCAACGAACAATAAATATTTACTTAACGCATTAATCCTATCTTCCGAGTTCCTTATAAAAGATCTTTACAATGTAAAATCTACGAAAAGTGGTTCACCTTTGTCGACAATCCCTTCTAAACAATCATGAGAATGTTAGCAAGCTAAATAAAAAGATCGATAAAATTAATGAGATATCATAGAAAATTTAAAGACTAGTTTAATATAAAGTATGAATATTAAATAAATAAATTGCAATTTTCGAAAATTATACTGTCGATGCTTTTATACTTGGAAGTTAGAAATTCCATATTCATCATGTGTATACATTGTGTAAAAAGTTCAACTATACTTCTGTGTATCTCCGATGAATAAACGATAATAATTTCGTGGAAACCTTGGCGAAAAAGACAAACATAAAAATCGTAATGGGAAGTCCGATGGATTACAACTTTTGTTATGACTTAACATCTGGATAACAGGAACGCATATATTCGTAACAAAAAAGATTGTCAATGCATGATGGCTGCGTACAGGTACCTCGAAAAAACTGTCACGGCACGGAAATGTTTTCTATGCATCGAAAATGATAACGAGTATGGAATTATATGCAAGGATTCCAGAAGCATGTGCGCCATTTACATTCCGTATATTAAAACAGTTTCTCCTGCATACATTCCACAAAGCAAATACTGCATAGGTAATTATGCCCTGTTTACATTCGTTTGTATTTCATTATTTCTTTTTATTGCCGATGATTTTCGCGTTTCGCGTTTTCCAATTGCCGTCAACGCGGAGTCCGCGTTCCAAATACTTTGTAAAACTCGACTTAACAAATGTTTTATTTAAAACAGTTTAAAATTCTTCCGTTGTTAATTGTTTCACATCCTTTTTAACAAAGTCAATTTTTAAGTATTGTTCATACCAGAAATAATTACGTCGACAAGAGTAAGAAACACCTTTCTAATTATTATTGATTTGATTAATAATATAATTCATATCTTTTTTATTATTTAGTTCGAACGTGGCAAGTCTTTTTGTAATATTAATAATTTATGAAATAATCGTAGCAGTGATCTTTACTGAGGTATTTCATGTATGAACTTATAAAGATTGTTAAGAAAGTGATAATAAACCTGAAATATAAAACTATAAAGATTGTAATTAATAAATATTAGCATGTAGAATGATGATTTTATCTAGCATCATACATAACTATATCAAACCACGAATAACGCAACACGAAAAAATTGATCGCACATGGAACGGAATATAGCGGCATGAACGCATTGGCGTAGACATAGATTTAGAATACTAACTGCTTAACAGAACAGAAATTTCGCCCACGAGAATTAACATTTTCTAGGATATTTTTCATATTTGTTAGATAGAAATTATGTTTCATAAACGCTGTTTCCCAATGTTTTTGATCGCGGATTCTCAGTCTTGAAGATTTAGCGAAATAACCCTAAACGTCCGTCGCGTTTCTCGTTCGGTAAACGTCGAAGAATCGCACGATGTACGCCGAGTTTTACGACCCTGAGCGTCTGTCAGTAATGAATCGACGAAAGACAGGCGGAACGCGGTGGAACGGGGGCGAATTTTATTCATTGAGAGGCCCCTGAATGACAGATTAAACCTAACGGTGGATTATCTCGTCGGAAAAAACGAGCCGAAGAACCCCGAGATACGAAAATCCCGCTAAAACGGTAGGCTCCTCGGAGGGATTTCTCAATTACCAGAATGGAATGTGTGATGAACTGAAGAACAGAGATGCCGGGAGAGGACGGATGAGCTAGCCCCGGCCGAAAGTACAGAAGTGACAAGCAGCCCGACGGGATTTTAAGCTCAAGACGTCACGAGAGTTTAGTGAAACGGTTAAAGGAGCGACCTAACGAGAAGTCCCTTTGTCCCAAAGGATAACCTTCCTCTCCATTAACCGGTCCGCGCGATAGAGTCTCTGATGTATCAGAGAATCCCTTAAGAACAAATTAGGCGAATCCTGCTTTGGATCGAACTTGCCGGCGCGCCGGGGCCCACTATACGGTCACCTAATGAATAATTTTATTCCGACTTTGATCTTTAATGCCTTCTCGAACACGCGGCATTATCATTCCCATCTATCGACCGTCGAAGTTATGGCGGGACCCCCCTTCTCGGATATTCTATCGTGTAACAAAGGACTAACCGCCCACGGAGACTTTAATGATCCCGTTAAACTCTCCTCCGAGCGTCATTCATCTTTCAACGTTCTTTCCGCTGACAAAACGCTCCCAGCTTGGATATTATTGCGACCAAACTTTACCTACGATTCCGCTGCTCCATTACGTGTTATAAGAGCGAACGCGCCTAATATTGGAGCCATTCTTTTAAACCTTGTGTCAATAGTCGGGGCATATCCTTTCGCCCATTCTTCTCGAAACATTTCTTTTGATCCTGCTGGAATATTTCAATATCGGATCGTCGTTATTTGGCACATTCCCTATCGATATCTCTTTCGAGTCTACAATTCTGTTATTAGAAACGTACTACAATTGGACGATAAAGTTTGATATATAACGCTTGTTCAATAACCGGTGAACCCGGCCGCCCCCTTGTAGAAGGAGGGGATACGGGGTGCAGAAACGCGAAGAAGCCCTTCGGACGATTAATAAAAGTAGCTTTTTGTCGCGGTAATAAATGTAACAAATATGGTTTAAATATAATTTATAGTTTTCATATAGGTTTAATATAATGTAATATAGTTTCATACAGCTTAAATATAATTTAATATAATTTAATATAGTTTAATATAATTTAATATAATTTAATATAGTTTAATATAGTTTAATATAGTTTAATATAATTTAATATAGTTTAATACAGTTTAATATAGTCTAATAGAGTTTAATACAGTTTAATACAGTATAATACAGTTTAAGATAGTTTAAATATAATTTAATATAGTTTAATATAGTTCAATGTAGTTTAATACAGTTTCATATAGTTTAATATAGTTTAATACAGTTTAATATAGCCTGACACAGTTTAACCTAACTCCAAACAAATTTCCAAAAAAAAAGTTTCTTTTAATCTCAACAAGCCATGTAACTTCACGACTCAGTTTCTTAGCTGGCAGACATTGATAAAATTATTTCTTCCTTTTGGGGGTCGAGAACAACGTGCCGCGAACGTATATAATTACCTCCGCGAAGTATTTCCATTTTTCGTGTATCTATTTATGGCGGGAGGCTCCGGATATTTTTCGGTTTCGGTGTCAACCACGATCGGAAAACATGTCAACAGCGGCACCAATGCCGCAGGTGCAATCTTCCCGTATGCACGCGTGTAAATACGTGTATATACATATAATTTTTAATACAACCGTAACAACTTTTTTTAGCCGGGCGCGTCGTTTCGCCTGACTCGGTAATATTAAAAGAACATTCCCCGCTCGAGAGTCGCTGTTTCCTCGCGCGTTCCAAGCAATCGAGAATTTATAATTGACACGTCGGTGTTCCGTTGTCGACTGAAAAACAAACTCCAGCGAAATAAGTACAACCCACGACAAAAAGACGTTGGAGCACCTAAAACGCAACGACTTTTACAAATCCCTGGAATTTGTTTTAAATATTAAAGGAACCGGCTTTAATCGAATGCTCTTTAATTTTCCTATCGTTTGTTATAACAAAAATAAATAAAACTCCTATTTCATAACCTTTCTAACCCAATTTATAAAGAAAATGTATAAAATACGTTTTTGCAATGGCTTTTTTAATAATACATTTTTTTAACAAATAAACTTTCATCGCTTTGTAAAATAGCAAAATTGAGAGAAAAAGTAGGCGAGTCGTTATAGCGTATCGTGAAATATTATTACGTTTTAATGGCGACGAAGTTCTTTTTGCGCGAGATAGTGTTATTAAGCCGCTACCGATCAACAATGTGTATTGTCGGCCATCGGTGTTGTGTAGAACGCAGTCTATTGTGAATAAGAAGATTACTGTGCTCGCGCGCGCGCGCGCGCGCGCTCGCGTGTTTACGGTATAGAATTTCTGTTTCATATTGTTATAAAACATGCATGCTTCCTATGTTCCTAAATGAATACCGTCGACTGTTGTTTGAAACTCTACTCCGATCGTTTGACTGCGATTTTGTATACAGTATTAATAGGATTCTCTACTGTTTGGAACCTGATATGGCGTTTATGAAAATCGAGCGCGGCTTTTATTTCGCCCGGTGCATTTTTCAAATATCCAACGGCTAGGACATTTTCACCGTTAAATCCTTCGAAGTTTAACAATATTTGCTCGACGCTGGAACTGCCGACCGCTCAGCAGAGTTAATGTATAAATCGTCGCGTGACAATGGCAAGATTGGATCGCATACGTTTTATGTACATTTAAGTATACATAATATATTTATATATGTACGTGTATCAAATTCGTAAACATTTTTGTAATATCAGAGATTTTAAAAACGAAGAAATATTTTGATTGGTTTGGTATTTCTAATGTTCATGGATTTTGTTAAGTTTTTCAAAAGACGTAAAATGTATATTCAAGTAATTTTTTTCATTTTTTTTGCTGCAGATCATTCGTAAAATAGATGAATATTTTTTATTGTCCACACTGCGCGCTATTTTAAGTATTCTTTAATTATTTTATTAGCAGCACATAGATTTCTATGTAAAATCAAATATTTACAACTGTATCATTTATAATTGAATGGATAGAAATAATGTTAACAATATTCATTATCTAAAAATAACGACCTTCCATACCCTCGCAAGGAACTGAACTTTGCAGAATAAAAATATTCTGCGAGTATTCGCGTAAAAGCAGCAGAGAGACGATTTTCTCAATAATCGACGAATTCGACCATTCGGTCTCGAAATACATGGTTACATTAATAGCTCGATGCATACGAAGTTGCTTTTACGGCACAGTCGACAAGAGGTTGCTATTTTTAAAATCGCCTTAGACAGGTTACGTTGCGATCAGTTGTCAAATTAGCCGACGAATTGAGTCGCAAAAAAGACAATTCATTCACGCCACCACGCCCCGATAAACTTCTAGCGACAGTGTTCCGAAAATTCAATAGCGATTGACGTTGCCATAAACCCGAAAACGGGACGTAGGCTTCAACAGATCAGCTAGGCGAGCAAGCCCCTTGGGTCTGGTAGCCTTCGAGGCCGACTTGTAAAGGCTTTTCGATCCCACAAGCGTTAACGTTAATTTCCAACTTGACTGACCAATGATAAGCAACACGATTGCAGGTGACATGTGTGCTTTCAAGGTTACTCTGTACCGTTGTATAATTTTACATTACTGTACAGGTTTGATCAATTGTATGGTTTCACTCAATTGTATTGTTTTACTCAATTGTACTGTTTAACTCAATTGCATAGTTTTATACAATTGTATTATAGTTTTACACAATTTTATATTTTTATATAATTGCGCAGTGTTACACAATTTTATAGTTTTATAAAATGATGTAGTGTTACACAATTTTATAATTTTATGGAATTGTATAGTTCTACACAGTTGTATAATTTTACAGAACTGTATAGTTTTACACAATTATACAAATTTTATACAATTGTATAATTTTACGCGATAACTTTATACAATGCGTGCTCCTACGCAATAATGTACAAATTACTCAATTTTTGCCAATGAAATTTTTTTTTTTATTTTTGCATAATAATAATAATAATATTTATAAAATGCTCGCTATCATTCCTTAAAAATCATGGCTCTCGATATTCCCGTGACTAATAACGGTTTTTGATATTCCACGTCCGTTCGTGTGCAAAAGTTTCAGTTTGACAAAGTCCGAAAAAGTCCGACAAAAGATGGCGACGTTTCTTTTTTTTCTCGTGTAAAGGGGATAAAGAAACAAAGAAAAACGGACTTTACGAATCAATCCGACGGAGCTTTTCCGAAGTCGCATGCGGCGAAAATATCAATTACCGGTTTCGCGCGCGGCGTGCGTTGCGATTTCGAATTTTCTGCGCCGTGCCTTTGCCGCGCGACGGTATAAAGAATGTCACCGAATATAGCGCGCGCGCGCGCGCACCGCGAAATAAGAATTCTTTTTCACTGCTAATATCCCCACTGGCAGTCGGTTATTGCTTCGTAACATAGTCGGAGCCTCTGCAAATACTTGTCAGAACGGGAAAGCAATTCATGAATTCCGGTTTCAAAGCGTTCCGCGTCCGGCTTCCTGTTACCATTTTATACCTTTACTTCCTTCGCGTTACTTATCAGCGGACCCGCTGATATTTATGCATTTATAACGAACCCCGGGGCCAGATAAAGCTGGACGAAATAAAACGTTTAGTAGCTTGATTCACCTAGCATGAACCTTAATTAAGCTGCCGGGTGTCTACTTAATTGGTACGTCCAGCGGCTTACGTTAACGTCAATTTCTCGGGAATCTGGTTACATACCGTTCCGCACTTTTGCGAAATCAGGTTTCGCACACGAGTTTATTCATGTGAAAAGTTAATCATTTCTTAAACGTGTATAATGTTATTATCTTTATTCCACTGAGGTTGCTAAAATCGTTATTCTGCATTACTTCAAGAATCACAAGATCTGTATATAATTTATAGTTATTGCAAAATAAATAGCACTTGAATTTAAACAAAGAGATTATTATCCGTCACTTTTACTAATTTGTAAGTTAATTTCGTTGCTAGAAATCGCTTTAAATGGAAAATAAGAAATATCCCATTCAATTGTAAGAATTATCCCCTTGACGTATGATTTTCTTCATAGTAATTATTTCTTAGGAGAAAAAAGGAAATTTATATTTATTGTATGTCTACCTTTCCTAGAACGATTAAATATTGATCACGAGGGGTCACAATTTTATTCCGACTTAAAAGAACGAAATATAACAGTTATATTTAACAGGATATTAATAGAAATCTCCATCACGAGACTGACTCGTTAAAATACGGCAAGGGGTTAAATATTACATAAAAATTTCTTCTCTTTTTAACTATTGTAATAATGTTCTAAAATTCTTGTCATTTCAATTTAGTTTCGACTCTTTGACCATCCTCGTAAATGCGTAAAATCCGCAGTTCGTTGTCGAGTCAGACATTGCAGGTTAGGATAATCGAGGATGCGAAGTATCGCCGTAATATTCCGTATTCGCGAAGGTGTTACGGAGGAACGATAGCACGGGGTAACATTTGCGAGAGATCACGCCGATAGGAAAATAATTACAGTTTCTCGTTCCGCGGGGCCGGCGCGGATACACTTTAAACAGAGATCGAGGAGTTCCGAAAAGTGTACACAACATCAAAAAGAAGTTCCCGCGAAGAGAAATAGCTAACGTGTACGAGAAATAGTGGCGGAAAGTTTGCGGAGTGAAACGTTTAACGGTTCTTTCCATTAACTTGTGCACGTGATGTAGCCGGCGGATGTACCAGAGGGTCCCTGAGGAAGGAATTAGGCAGGCTCAGTGTAGACACCAGGGGCTTATCGTGCAACGCGGAGGCATCTGATAGAATTGTGCACTCTGTCTTCTATTCAGCTCCAACAAATACTATTTTATCTTTTCCCTGGCTGCCCCCTCCACCGTCCCCTCCCTTCGCTGCCTTCTCTTCAGCGCGGCTCCCACTCTATTCTTCTCTTTTCGTTATTTTCTGAGTACATAATTGCGTTCCCCGTTTTTCCTCGACACACAGCACCGTGCAAATATTATTAACCCTTCGCGTCTTCCATTTCTCGCTGATATCTTTACCCTGGATATCTGCTTCGAGACTGTTTAAATAACACGTGCGCTTATATCTCTGCCGGCCGGGACGAGGCGACTATACCAGCGGCGTGAATAATTGTAGACACGAAGAGCAACTTTCACGGTTTTTTAGCGATATTTCTATCGCGATTTTCGGGGCTTTGTGTTAGAAATGATACAAAAAGGGTAATTTGAGAAGAGGAAATGTGGTTAATCGAGAATCGTTTTGTTTGCAAGCTTTATTATTATTACTATTATATGGTCTGCTTACATGCTTTATATTTATTGTTAATATTATTATATACATATTCTGCTTACAAGCTTTTTAGATATTACTATTATTATTTTATATATATTATATATGCGTTCCTCGCATTCTATTTTTGTTTAATAGTTGAAGGACAAATGGGGTGGATTTGCTATACTGATAAAGAAATTATTCATATGTTACTTGTTCTTCGAATTAATAAGTTTCTATTCACCTAACTTATTTATCATTCACTTCTCATCATTGTTATAGAGATTAAACAACGCAAAGTTTATGTTATTAGAAAAGATTTCGAAAAAGCTTGAATAGAATTTTTCTGCGAATTAAATTCGAAGCCTGATATAAATGTCTGCCGCACGAAATTATGTCCACGCATTCAGAAATTGAAAATGTATTTTACTCGGAGATGGATTTTCATAAACTAACGCTGCAAAGAGTATTTTTGGGCCATCCGGTGACGCTCCGAGCTCGCCATTTCCTCTTTCCTCATTTCCGGTTGGCCCCCGCAGTTCGCAATCCAGCTTTCCAAAATAATATTTTATAATTCTTACAATATTAAAACGCGCGCGCGTGCCCCCGTACATTTGTTAATATACCTAATTACGATCGTTGAAACGGGAATAATGCTTCCAAGAATTTCGCCCGCGCGCGGATGGTGTAGTTTTTATTATTCGCGCGTCGTCCAAATGGAGAGCGAAACAAAATTAGCCCCGCGTTTGACATGTTAATTTAAAATAATTTCGGTTTGAAATTCGCCCTACTTAGCGAAGCGAAATTGCGAATTCTTATGCCCGGGGAAATTAACAGCGTGTATAACATCGTTCGAAGAAACACCGTAGTTTCCTCGATCGCAAATTATTGTGCAATGATACTTTATCGATCATTTTCGAGAAACAAAACTGAATGTGATACTGTTTGCTCTTACATGGTTATGTCAAGGTTATGTATAATATATTGTATAATACTGTTTGCTTTTTTTAAGGTTTTATCGCGTGATAATATTATTAAGCATTCGATGTTTTTAAATAATTTTGATAGGTTATGAAACTGTACTTGGTGTGCAAAATTATTAATTATGAAAAATTCGAGAATCGCCATTGCAGAGTTGAGAAAGTTTAATGTTATTGTGATAAATGTTATAGATGATAACATTAAATTCATTAATTTATAATATTATTGCTGTAGTTAACATAATATTTATCGATGAAGGCTTTTCAAATTATTTGATTAAAAACGAACAAACTAAAAGAATAATTAACGTATTATATTTTCTTATTAGAAAAGTAAACAAAATAAACGAATAGAAAAAGACGGAATACGTCTTATCCGATGGATATAAAGTTAATTAAGCCGGAAAACAAGGCGAAGATCCACCGCCCTACCGGATCCGCAGTCTAATAATAAGACAAGCAAACGAATCTAATGTTACGGAATTTACCCGACTCCGCGACGGCGTTTCCCGAATCTCGCGAAATTAGCAAGGCACGTAACATTGTTCAAAGGGCGGAACAGCGTCTTCCACCCCTGACTAACTTCTCCCCCCGGGTCTTCCTTTTTTCTCCCACAGGGGCGGCGTTCGCGTGCAATTTTTTCCTCCGTCATTGTCCCTTCTATTACGGCCGTTGTCGAAGATTGTCCGCCGACACGAAGATCCAGCATTTTCAGCAACACGGTTCTTTTAGCGGCGAGGAGGACAGGGGCCGCCATTATATCTTCCGCACGAATAAACGTAGGCATCCATCTAAGCGGCTCCTGGATCCGCGGCGTCGGCCATGGCGCAGGCACGGAAGAGAAGACGTGAAATTAATTTTGATGCTGTCAGCTCTCGGGCCCGGCTCTTCCTTCGAAGCCGAGTTATAATTTACTACCCGTGCCCGAGTGCTAAGCGAGAGTGGATAGGGTCGAAGAAAGTACGAATCAGAGTGCAGTATTTTAAACTGACCTGGATTCCCCCGTCGCCCCCGCCGTCTGCGCGCGATGCCCGGCCATGGGAATACTTCGTTTGATAGTTCCGACGCTCGCAAGTGACCGACGAGCAAAGTTAAACGAGGAGGAACTGACAACCGAGCCACGGAGATACTACCGGCTGTAGGCAAACCAGGCCCTTCCGTGCGATTCTTTATTTGAATATCATTAATGGTCACGGAATATCCTCGATCTCGACGTCCTCCACGGTTGTACCGTTGTTATTTCGTCGTTCGAAGGGGCGCGGCTGGATTGAATTACTTTCTGGCATGGGTTTGATCTGGGCGGATTAAATTGTCACGCTTTAATTTGCCGCGATTAAATTGTCATCATTCTTGTCGTCACGCAAGGTTATGAGCGATCGAAATTAAATTAATGACGTGAGCGTGGAGGTTTCTTCATTGCGCAAATCTGTTTATTGAAGTTTAAAACACAGAAGAAAATATATGAAATGCAAGCTAATTTTTATACTGAAAATTATGCGAAGAAGCGAATTGTTTAACTTCACCGAAGACGGAAAGTATGTTCGCATTATAATGTAATGCTCGCCTTACATTATTGTAATTTCTTCAGCATCTAGTTTAATATCCTATTTTTATATTATTAATACGTACATTTAACGATAGATTTTTGATATTATTAATTAGATTAGAATCTATATTAGTTTACATTTTAATAATATTTAAAAGAAAGCCCCGCCTCCTTTGAGATTTCCCCGCCCTCTAAAGGATTGACCCCTCTCTCTTTTGCACTCCCTTTTTTAATCTTTCATCCTTCCATTCCTCTCCCTTTAATATTCCAATAAAAAAATAAAACTCACTTTAACTTTAATTTAATTATTCATCCGACTGTTAATGACACTCTTTCTACAACACATCGCCGAATGTTTCGAAAGCTGAAAGCAAAGGAAGCGCAGCAATAGTTGAATAAGCTCCTGCACATCACGTGACAAGTATCTCCACTCCACCAGCTATCTTCAAACGCTCGCCGAAGCCCAACAAATAAACAACGTATAGAAAAAGAACGAAGTAATCCCGAGCGCGCACAAGAAACGTACGCAGATATCGCGGTGAAAAGATTTACAACCGTTATCGCGCGTATCCCCCTCCAACCATAACGCAACAGGAAATGAAGAGGCAGACGAAGGCTGCCAGAAAAGCTATCCTATTGCCATCTAACAATGAAATCAATATACCGTACGACGACGTCGAGAGATCTGTCTGGCGTAAAATAGCTGAGAAATGGCAAAAAGAATGGGCCGCCCGTAAGCGAAACCGCACGAAATAACAGCTCGCGCTACTCCAGTTTTCTACCCGAGCTATCAGACAATGGGTGAGAGACCGAGTCAAACTGTTCGGATTGAGGTATCGGATGTACAGCACCGAGAGTCAAATTTCTCCTACAAAATAGAACCTCGTGGCATTGTAAAATCTGCGAGTTTCCTTTCACTGTTCTCAAAGTGCGTGGAATTAAACGAGTCACGTGACGGGCAGAATCACGAAAGCGAAGCATTTTTTAAAAAAAGTTGCGGCAAAAGTGTTGAGGTGCTGAATGTTTTTTATTTGGGAGTGGTAACTAGACTGCAAATTTTTATATAAAAATTGAGCCTTTGCACTCGAGGACTCCGCAGCGGGGCCATTTTGAATTTAGCTTTAGTGTTTCCGCTGCGGAGACGTCGAATATAATGGGTCAATATACTAGGATATATATATATATAATATATATATAATATATATTATATTATGTATAATATTATGTATATTATGTATAATATGTATAATATTAATACATATATATAATATTATGAATATTATAAAATATACTAAAATGTATTAAAAAACAATGTAAATTAAATAGCAAGTGTCGGGGTATTGAATGTTTTTTATTAAAGAGTAGACTGCAAAATTGATATAGAAATTGAGCCCTTGCACTCGAAGACTCCGTTGCGACGCCATTTTGAATTTACCTTTAGTGTCTCCGTAGTGGAGCCCTCGAATTTGGAGATCAATTTTAAATGGCTCCGCTGCGGAGCCCTCGAATATGAAGGGTCTATGTACTACGAAATAATATTATGAATATTATAAAATATACTAAAATGTTTCAGAAAACAATATAGATTAAATAGCGAGGTTTATTATTCTTCGAAAATCTTGATAAAAATAATACATTGAAATTTAGCTATTCCCTTAATCTTCCAATCAATTTTGCCTTAAATCGCGATATAATTAACATGACTTTTTTTTTAAATAGTATAATTCACTTTTTACTGTGCGCTGTCGCGCGCAGTTTGTTTGTTGAGGACAAACGTTGACAGGCGATTACGTGAGAATGGAAACAGGTGCGAGAGAATCGTACTGTGTTTGTTAACATTGTCAATGATTTACTGATCGTGCCAACTAGTTCCGGGGCTCCAGTGTACATCCATGCTAAGATCTTACGAAAAGGAAGGATCCCAGGGGAGCAGGTCTGAAATTGGTCAGTCGCGCTTGAACCATCGCACGGCCACCATCCTTTATCAACTCTTCCTAAATCTCCTAACGCTTCTGAAGGGTCTGAGGAAACTTGATCCCACAATTGTGCATTATATTGGGGTTTTACTGTGATACTTTAGATCCATTTATCAGGACGGTCATTTTAGTGATACTTATCCTCGTGGAACGATACAGAAATAGTCGGACAATTGGGCTGTGTAAAATTATGACTTTATATTCGATGTAAAATAATGAGCAATAAACAGTCAAAGTGCGATCAGTTTTTAATGATGATAAATAACAATTCAGTAATAGAATAAAGTCGACATGATATTCGTTTAATTATATATTATATAATAAACACTTTTTATTATATTTAAATAGTGTTATGTTACGTTCTGATTTTTATCCTTGGTATGACTATATAAATCATTAACAAATAAAGTAACATACAAAGATTGGTAATATATATTTAATTTATTACTATATCCTTTTTAAAGTAATAGAAAAATAATTTAAAAATAATAGAATCATCATCGAGACAATATATTTGTTTTTGATTCACTTTCTTCAATTATATATATTATTATGGAAAACTAATTTTTCGAGAATGTTAGACATTATTACATAAAATATTCCCTTTAACACCACAAGAAGTCAGTTAAAATTAGTTTTTAGTAGCCAAAATCCGCAGTCCAGTAATTTCGCAAACGAAATAGAAGGCCCGGTGTAAAATGGCGAGGAAAACATTTGGCCGTGTGATGATTCCCTGTCGTTCTTTACAATTCCCGTTCACCTCGAGCGAAACGACTGCCACGACCAAGCTGGTTCGATCGCCGGAATTTATAACAGGGTAATGACAGGCAGCAGCGAGCTTCGGTAAAACGATTAGCCAGATCGCCGACCGCAAACCATAGGTACCATAAACCGACGTAGCAATCATGCGCCGGTGCCACTCGTACGTCTTAAAACGTGCAGGTGAAAAGCGCACGTTTGATGTCCAACTCGCCGGTAAACTTCTCGCAATTTATGGCCGGCCGATGTTTCCAAGTCACGCGTTCCGCTCCGCCCGATTTTCCTATTTCTATCGTTTCGCGTCGAATCGGCCCGATCAATTATGGAAATCGGAATTAACCGCTTGTATTTGTGAACTTTTGAAAGCAGCTTAATCCGGGGGAATCGATCAACTTCTCTCTGAAAAACCCGTTAAACGGCTGCTAATTTTCGGCAAATCCGGCCGGGATGCCTTCGTAAATTCGGAAAATATCGAACGGTAAATTTCTCCGCGAAATAGGAAATTCGCGCGCGAAACGCGG
Source organism: Augochlora pura (assembly GCF_028453695.1). Classification (NCBI taxonomy): domain Eukaryota; kingdom Metazoa; phylum Arthropoda; class Insecta; order Hymenoptera; family Halictidae; genus Augochlora; species Augochlora pura. The sequence continues at coordinate 16,353,613 of NC_135777.1, read as the reverse complement.
ACCGCGCAATTTGTTTCGAAAACAGGAAACCGCCGATTTTAGAATATTTGTGGAAAGGTATCGAGCGTATAATTCGTGTAAAAAATATAAGAACGTCGGATTTGTATGAAAAATAGAACATCGAATTTGTATGAAAAATAGAACATCGAATTTGTATAAGAAATAGAAGAACATCGAATTTGTATAAGAAATAGAAGAACATCGAATTTGTATAAAAAATAGAAAACCATCGAATTTGTATAAAAAATAGAAAAACATCGAATTTGTATAAAAAATAGAAAAACATCGAATTTGTATAAAAAATAGAAAAACATCGAATTTGTATAAGAAATAGAACATCGAATTTGTATAAGAAATAGAACATCGAATTTGTATAAGAAATAGAACATCGAATTTGTATGAGAAAAAGAGAAACACCTCGAATTTGTATAAAAAATAAAGAACCCTAGAATGTGAAAAATAGTAAAATACAGATTGTAAAATTCGTGCGAAAAGCACGAAAATATGGAATATAGAATTTCCGTGGGAAATGAGAAAATATCGAGTTTGGGTAATCGAAAACTATCGGATCGAAAAATCTTCATTTAATGCAAAGTAAACTCGGTACAGGTCGGTGCGAATTGTGTTTTTAAATGAATGGAACTGAGACGATTCTTTTTTTTTTTTTTGACGCGACGAGGTTATAATGTAGAATCGTACACGGTGGTTTCGAATGAATTAATTCCATTGGCACGGACGACGAAAAACGTCGAATCGTCCGACGCCCCTTGTTGAAAAGGGTACTGGAATTCCGGCATTAGCGGATCGATAGAATTTCGCGCGGGGAAGCGTCGAAAAATTATGAACACTCGTTCGAAGCGTGTCGAAGTCAATGTAATATGCAAGACGTATCCCGAGCAATTCTCATCAGCTCGGTGGAGCGGCAGGGACCGGCAATCAATCATGGCGGAAGTCACAATTAGACGCAGGAGATCGATGGCCGGTGTAAATTCATAAACGTCACTTTTAAACGAGCCGAATTTTACAACGGCTATTAAAAGCGACAGCGAAACAGAGGAAAAATTTGTTGGCCGATCTTGAATGCATTTTTTGTAGATTGCGCTGAATGTTTGTGTAGCAAGACAGGGTTCGTCCGTTATCGTCGAACGCCTGTTATTGAAACAGCGAAATAAATTAATTTACACAAATTTCACGCGTTTTAAATACTCGGCGGAACAAGCGATACGTTATCGGTAAGCCTGAAATTCTTTTTTCGTGTTCGGGTTTCGCGCGGAAGTGTCTTTTGGAATTAATTATGGTAATAGCGCCGTGCATTGTTTAATATTCATGGTGTGTTTAATTATTTCGGACTAATTTATGTTACGATATTTTAGCGATATTTTCGAAGTTGTTATAATCGCTGGGTCAGAAATATGCGCGGTGGTATTTTATATTTTATTATATATACTTACATTTTATATTTTATTATATATATTTGCATTTAATATTTCCTATACATTTATATTTATATATTACTATTATATTTCTGTATTTTATATTTTAAAATCCAATAGACATTAAAACTGCTTGAAGACATAAAATATCAGGGTTATGTCAAGTAAGAAAATTAACAGTAATAAAAAAATTATCGCAATTAGGACAATAAATTTCATAAGAATATTGCACTAATTAAAAAAAATCGCATTTCTCCTTTAGCTTAAGTAATCGTTTATAATTACAAAAGCAAGCTTTACGAGTCTGAAGTAAACATTTCCATGTGCACAAATTCCTCCAGTAACTGTCAATAACAAAAGAACTGCTACAAATCTTTTTTTCTCTTTTTTACAAAATATTCAATAGTGACGTTCTATTAAAGACTGGATAAAGAGGATGTTACCATGTATATCACAGGCACAACAAAAGGTTTATTACAGATTCCAAGTCGAATGCGGTGACCCCGTAATACCAGATTATTTTATCCGAAACACATTAACTCGTTCGCTGCCAGCGTTTACTATAACAACAGTCTTCGCAGTTATATCTAGACTGCAAATCTTTATGCATTTGTAAAATATGCGAATTTATGAAATACTAGAAAGCATTTATACCTCCTAAAATGTACACCATCTTTAAGGTGAATTTAACAATGTATACTACCAATCAAAATTTCATACTACAAGCTACAAAAAGAAGATCCACGGTTTAGTTGTAAAGATTTTATGGAACCGTTGTAAACAGTTTCGTTGTATAATATTTTATCTAGGGAGCTGCGTATCTTTCATGAGAACAAAATTATTCACATCGAACAGATATAAATTCTTCGAATATCAATATTATGCAAGAACATATATAATATTAATTTCATCAAAATCATCGTTGTCACGAAATACGGAGGGTCGATACCATTGTTTATTGGATCTGTCGAAATCTTGTCAGCAGGAAGCGCGTCCGTGACAAAATTAAAAATTCTCTGAATCATGAGAAAATTCTCATGATTCAACAATTTCACTTTTAACAATTTTCTAAATCTAAACTTTGTTCTTATAAAGTTTAGTTTAGAACGTGATGCAAAGGGTTAATTCGAGTGCGAAAATAATTTAACATAATTCTTTCGACACGAAAGCACAAAATCATAGTCGTCATAACCAACAGAAATTCGATACCGTTGTCCATCAAATCCACCAAAATTCTGCCACAATGTTCGCTTAGAAATTAAAAAAATAAAAACCTCTCCTGGCCACAAATCCATGCATAATAATTTCAAATAGACAAAGTCAACACCATCGGCGGCTACGATGCCGTAAAAATCCGTTCCGACCGATGGGAAACAAAATGACGTAACTACAAAGAAGAGCACGCAGGAATTCAGGCGGCTCCGGTGTTCGGCGTATATGTTCCGGGACACGGGGGTCGGAATGAATCAGGGGACCTGGGGAACGAGTGCCATGTTAACGGCGTCGTTACCATCGCCGCGGAACGACCAGCCGCGGTTCTGACTTTCCTAAAACTTCCGTGACAACGTAACCCAAATCAGTCAGCGGTGCAATCGCGGCGACACCGATGGCTGTGAAACGCGGAAGAAGGACGATGGACGACGAGCGTGTACCGACCGGAGGGGTGGAGGATGGGGGGGGGGGAGGAAAAAAGAACCGGAAAACGGCAAGGAGACGGGAGAGAAAGAGAAACGAGACAGTCGGGGCGAATTAGAGGGAGAGAGAAAGAAAGAGAAGGAGAAAAAGAGAGAAATATAGAGGGGAGAAAACGGGGGATGAAAAAGGAGAGAACACCCCGGGCGAAACATCACGTTCAAACCCGGTATGAGACCAGAAAGTTGTACGCCCGCGCAAAACATACTCGAACCAATTTTTTCCGTCTACCTTCGACCCCATATTTTTTTCTCTACCTTGTTCCAAATATATATATCTATATATGTATATGTCCCTCGGTTTTGTCTGCCTCGCGGCGGCCTATGGGTGATCGTCGGTAACGTAGGACCGTGTACGATATCGTGACGCTCGCTGTTTATTCACCGCCCACGGGAACGAGCTTTTGTCGTGAGCGACGGAAGAAAAATTGCAATTAAGACCGGTGACACATTTTTATTGGCGGGATAGATACGGACCTGATTCGCGCGGTTCCTTTGCCTTTTTTGTTACACCCCGGTTTTTCTGCGCACGCGAACGCCTGTAGCGGCGGGTTGCGTGGACGATGCCCATTCTCCGCGATGCTATTTTTCGGTCGCGAGACGCGAACGCGGCTTCCGGACAGCCGCTAATGCGGCCGATGCCGAATTGACGGTCACCGTCGTGCTTCGCTAATTTATGTAACGATTTTGACGGCGCCTAATTTCGCGGGAAAATTCGACGGGTTTCGCCTTGAAACGCGAGAACGTTTCCGCGCGTGCGGCTGAGATTTTTATTAAATGAATTTCGCGTAATGAAACTCTCTGGTCGTTCTGTTTGGTTGGAAATTTATTTAATTAGGAATTCGTTTAGTTAGAAATTTATTTAACTTGAAATTAGTTTAGTCTGAAATTTATTTAATTAAAAATTTACTTAGTTAGATATTTTTTAAATTAGAAATTGACTTAATTAGAGATTTATTTACTTAGAAATTTATTTTTGCTAAATTATTTTAATTTTTACAACAATTTTTTATGCAATTGTCTAGTAAGTCCTCTAACATTTCAAACAAATTCATTTCGCCGATCGTTTTAAAATGTTTTTCACATTAAAAATTTGTTCGAATATTTTAATGATTGAAACTCCTTTCCAAGAAATATACAATTAACCCCTTGAACTACGCCTCCTTTCACGCTGCGTTAATTAGCATTTAATTGTTCTTAATATTTTTCCTAGTGAAACCTTACAATTTTTCTTTCTTCTATTATTTTCATTTATTTTCTTTTCTACACTTTGATTACAGAAGTATTAAATTTGATTTCGATTTAAAGGAGATTAATAATATTAATATTTAGTAGATCTGGCATGAAATTTTTGTCACGAGTCGAACTCGTTATTATAGTGCAAGGGGTTAAAGAAACTAACCGGGCACAGATGGAAAATATTAATCCGCAAAACGATACTGAACGGATGTTTTCTTTCGCCGTCGTTACGGAAACGAGCAACGTCTTTGATCGGGCTTTATAAAGTTTATCGTAAATATCATCGCGGAAAGTACGCGAACAACGTAATACAAAACCTGGGGAGCTCAAAGTCCGGCAAAACTAAAGGGTTCACATATACCCCATTAGTCTTGTCGGTTGCAAAGTACAAAGAGTTCGATTTAGTTCAAAGTACCATTTACTTTTGCGGGGTAACAAGGTTCTCTGCCAGAATGTTCAATACCGCGCCGAAGTTCTAAATGGTCTTGCCACGCTGATCGGAATTCTAGTTACAGCGCCGACAGACATTTTACGTTACCTTTTCGCACCAAATTCGCGCGATACCGCTAAAAGAATTTTGAAATGATCAACCACCCGGAGCCGGGAAACCATGAATTATTTACAGTCTGCGGAACGCCACGAGATATTACACTCTCGATATTTTAGATACTGCAGCCGGGTAAGCTGTTTCATAAACAATTATAATTGAAAACGGAATTACAGTGTAACGGAATTTTCTAACAGTATTGTTAATACAATACGTTGTGTATACCTTGCTTTCATTATTTATTCATCTATTATTAAATGTTAATCCATCTTTTATATTTTTAATGAATAGAAGACACTTAAATAAAATAGTAGAAATTGGTTTTAAAATATTATAGAAAATTTTATCGGTGGATTTTTATTTTCGAAAAATAAAAGGAACTCGTACTTGGCCGAAGCGTTTTATTTAAATTCGCCGAGGGAAAATAAATTTCCATCGAACGGGCGGGGTCCTTTAAATAACTTAGAAAAATATAAATTCCGCGGGAAGCTTCGCCCTTCATTTACGTGTCAACTGCGCATAAATATACGCAGTTTAATGATTATATATTCGGGCGGGCTTATATCCGGCGACGCTGGAATATTCGAATTGAAAACTGCGTAGGTGACGTTATTACGATTTGCCGCGTTTCGGGAACTTTGACGAATACCGCGCGGATTTTAGGTATTCGCGAGAAAAAGACGACACCTTGAAACGGAGAACCGTGACGGTTTCGAAAACGCGAAACTCCTGTCGTTCGAAAACGGAGCCCGTGAAAATCCCAATGGAAAATTCATTCGCGCGCTCGCGCGTTCGCTGTGTTTTCAAATTGCCTGGTTATCGCAATATCGCGCGGGTATTTATGCGTTATAAATACGATTCAGGCATCGCGCGTCCACTTTTAACGCGCTAACCCGAAACTTTTATGGACGCAGATATTATGCATTTATGGCGTTGATAAGCGCCCACGGCATGAAACAGTGAAAGTTTCGCGGGGCGGGGTGGAGCGGGGCGGGCCGCTGAAAAATCGCCGATTTGCTTTCGATTTATTTTTCGTAGAACTTCCCGGACGAACAATTAACTTCCGTGTGTTTCCGAGAACTGTCACGGACAACTTTAATTTTCCTCTCAGATTTACGGTCTAGTTAGACGCCGTAAATCACGGCATTATAATGAAATGTTCGGTCATAATGTGTCCGGCGTTGTCGGCTGAAATAGCAAGAAGCATAGTTAGTGCGGCTTAGTTTTACTGCTTTTTAGAAACTTTCATGAATGAGTCCCGGACGCTTCGCATTTATGATGAGACGCGCGCGTAACGGCTTGTACCGTTTCGGAAGAATTTCGATACGCTGTTTAGCTTCATTCACAATTTGCCGGTGTTCTTGTATGGCGGATTCGTTTCCGTTTATTTGCTCTGCTTTCTCATACCGTCGAACGAAATTTAAGCGCATCGTTTTCTTAGCGACGAATTTAAAGAAAGATTTTATTAAGCTCGACTTTATTAAATTAATAAAGTAAAATAAATATTAAGTTAACGAAATTCGAGAAGCTATTTAAAAATAGTTCTATCGAAAGTTGCAAGTGTTATCGTTTCTACTGGATTGTTTCGAATTGTTTTCAACTCATGTGCGAATTAATTAGATTATTCTAGGTTACATTGTTATCTTTATGTTTGTAATATGATATTTATAATATTTATATATGATATTTGTAATATTTATATATTATATTCGTAATATTTATATCTGGTATTTACAATATTTATATATAATATTTATAATAGTTACATATGATGTTTATAATGTTTATAATAGTTATATATGATACTTGTAATATTTATGATATTTATATATATTTATAACAGTTATAATATTTATAATGCTTATAATATTTATAAGACCAGCATACCATTCCTCGTTGAATCCTCCTTATTGTTAGTTTACGAAGCTAATTATTCACCAGTGTATGCTATCGACTTTTTACCACTGCATTAGTTTGACACCAAAGGATAAATTGCGCCAGAAAAATGGGGACGAACGAGGGTCAAGATGTGATCGAGTACTAAACGTATCCACTGGGAGCTGCCAGAATCGAGAAATATATAGTTAGTGTCGCTTAGGTCCGAGTTCTGGGGTCAACAAAATCGAGGACTATACCTATACGAAATTTCACGTAAATAATATTCAACTATCTCATTTTCATGCTGAATAAAAAAATATTTATTTCAATTAAATATTCTACGTTCACATATTAAAATATACATTCAAAGTACCTATTGTAAAATTCTAACATCAACAAAGTATTTTATCTAATATTTCAGCCAATATAGAAACAAATTGTTCCTGCATATAACATACTTGAAAGAAATGCAAACATTTATATTATTATAAATATTTCAACCTAGATTCGACTATAGACAATTTCGTAAATTTTCGGATCTCCTTTGTCGTTACATAAAGCTAATTATTTGTCTCTCCATAGTACCGACTTTTTACTATTATCTCCGATCGACAGCAAAGGATAAATTAAGTCAGAAGAACGGTGGATGGACGAGGGTCGAGTGATCGAGTAGGACGTGTCCAGCTGGCAGAATCGGGAAAGATACAGTTATCGTCGCTCCGGTTCTCCATCCGACGAACGAAATAGCAAGGCGGCGAATCTATGGGGCTGGACAGCGGTCCGCCGTTTAACGCGCCGTCGTAGGGCGGTGGTTCGGGGATCAACTGTCCCTCCGCAAAAACAAGGCTGCCGGGGATCGTAGACACGAGTCTTACGGCCGCGTGGAATTTTATTAGCCGATACGGATTATGTGAACTGGTCCGGGGGAGGGGGGCGGCTGGCTCGTCGACGAAGGTACATCGAGCGTTATTTAGAGCGGTAAAACCACTCGTGGAATATCCAGACGATTAGCCTACGCCTTCGGTGGAAAGGAATAAGTAGGGCGAAACCACTGGTAAAGGTGGACGACGACTCGGATAAATTGCATCGGCCGCTTTTAATCAGTGCATTCGTCTAAGGCACTTTGAGGATTCCGCTTGACTCTTCTGGCCGCGGCAAATTTTTCTCTTCGACATTCCTCAGAGGAGGATTATCCGAAAAAAAAAAAACAGTCAAAGAATCCGACCGTTTGCGGAAAGCGAACAGCGGCTTTCGTTCCGGTAATGAAACTGTTTTTTCTTTTTTCTCGTGACCGTACAAGTTCTTACGTTCCGTCTGCCTCCCGAGAAAATCTACGGCTGCGCCGGATTCATTGTTTCTATTTTATATGCGCAACATATCGCATCGCGACGGAATTTAACTTCATATAATTTACTTTTAAACGTAATTAACAAATCATTTTTATTCGAATATTGTTCGTATCTTCCTATTTTGCGTAAACATATTTCGTGGCGTAAGAATTTTTGCATAATATCCTTGTAAACACGACCGGCGAATAATTTTCATTTAAATGTCCTGTTCCATTAATTTTATCAATGAAATCATTAACTGCTTTATGAGAAACACACAATTGCGACGTATCATTTTCATTTTAAGCAACGCGTTTATTTGCTTTATTATTATCTTGTTATATCGTCGAAGACATATTCTCTCTCTCTCCCTAATTAAATTATAAATATGTACGACAAATTAATTTTATGCAGATAATTAATTAGAGCAATGGATCGCACTTTCGGAATGTGTTTCCATTTAAACTGTGTCTTTTTCGTGCTTTGTACACGAGTTCTTACTGTTATTTAACAATAATCGAGTTGACAGTTTGACAAAATGAAAAGACAATTTTTATAAAATGTGTTACCTTCCTAAAGTTTTAATTGAAAAATTAATGAAGCGAACGAAGTATCTCAATATATATAATTTATATTATATTGATATTTTTACTGCAATTTTGTGCGCTTAGGTACCATACATTATTCTATATTTTTAACCTTAGTTTATGCTTTGAAAAAATAGATATTATTATCGACGTTCTAAAATATGGTGAATAATATTATTTATAAATATACGAAGAAATTCTTTCGTTTCGTATACATACCCAAATCTAGTTTTATTGTTCTTAAGACTTTATTCAGAAAAATTGATAAAGTCGAACGCGCCAATGAAGATTGGCAGCCAGTTTCGAGTGCATACACATTTCTCGCGGGTTTTTTTTCTCCCGCGAACGCTGATTATTCTACAAAGTTCCCTCTTTGTGGCATTAAACACGGATGAAGGCCGCGGGACCCAGGAGAACCGCCCGCTTTGAAAGTACATAGTAAGTTTCGGCGTTTGACCTAGAAGGCATTATTTCACTCGATTGTATATCCAGGCATTGCCTTGCCTCCTCGAGTCGAATTTTGAGTCACGCTAAAGCGTGAACAATTTGCTTTGAGCTGAAATTTTCCAGTCAATTATGTGCTACGGAAAGAAGAGCCGTCGTCGTTCCATTCGCGACTTCGAACTTGCAAATTAACGGTTGCATTCTTTTTACACGCGTAAAAATACACAATGAAACGCGAACTCTGTAAATTTACATGGAAACTTCGGCGATCGTTCTCTCGCAACGGTAACATAGAAAAAACAATGGGAACGGTAGCAATAATAACAATTCATTCGTATTTTCTTACATTGTATTCCTTTCACAGTTTCCATTATAATTGTTGTATTTTATAATAACGATGTCACAAACGAACTGCGAGAGAATACAACAATTTTAAATAAAAGAATCATTGAAAAGTCTAGCGTTAATTGTTGAATTTTAATAATAATAATTGAATTATAAAGCATGCATTCAGCTTTCGCGAATAGAAGTTACTTGGTTTCCCATTTTTTAACAAGCAAATTGAATAATCCGCGGAATCTGCGCACCGATTGAAAGCTTCAATTTGCAACTAGCGTAAAAAAAAAGGACATATAAGTTAATTGAGCACTGTCGTGCGCAAACTTTGCCGAAAAGCGGGTCTGCGAAAAGCACGGCTCGCAGCCGTGCAAGAGGAAACGAAAAATTATCCGGCCGCGGACGAGAAAGTTAATTAACGATGTTCCCGTTGGCTAATCATTTGTTATTCACTTTAGCGCGGGAGCAGCAACATTGCAAATTTATAAATCACGGCCGGGGCGACTGTTCGCGCGCCGCTATCGTGGAAACTAACTTTCGGTATCGCGGGGGCGCTGCGTCGCGCGGGGAGCATGTAATTAAATCTGAAGTATGACGTGCTCAATATAAATATGTAAATGGAAAAATAATGGGCGCAATTTACATGCGGCACGGCCGGTCGCCGGGTTTTATCGCGTCGAAGATATTGGTAATTGTCTTTAATTTCGCCGACGGCGGCGGCGACCGACGCTGATATTATCGATCCGGAGGAAATTGAACATTTCTATAAACCGTAATTACCGTAACTTTTACGACAATAAAATGCACTTTGCATGTTTATCGCGGCGCCGCGTAATTACCGGGGCCGGGCTGTTGTTTCTGTTCGCGTGCGACCGGCGCAAAATGTGCCATCAATAAATTATAGCGGCATTTAAATCGGTACAAAAAAATGTGCCGGCGTTTAACAAAGAAAAATAGTTCGCCGCCTTTATCGGGACACCGCCCATTGTTGCTCGACTGATTACTCGAATTTAGTGCTTTCACGAGGGGGTATCAGGGTCATCGCGATAAATTCAAAGGTTGGGAGTAGAAAAAAACCGCGGCGGCGCGATATCAAATGTTCGCCTTCTAAATTCGTAATAATACACCGGGAATGGCCGATCATTTATCAGATAAGTGGCAACGATTTCAATTTTTCGTACACGGAGTACCCGCGACACCGTGCTCGCTTTCCTTTCCGCCCGGATTTTTGCAAGATCCGGCGCACGCGTTATCCGCAAAATATGAACCGTATGATTTAATAACCTAATCTGATGCTGCGTCGGTGTACACGTAAAGTGCAACGTGCCTTGGATTTACAGTTTACATTTTAAATGTTCAACGTATCGCACCGCGCGAGAGAGATTCGTTCTCTGGGACATTTAATTGTAAATTGCAAAAATTATTTGCGAAATAATTTTTGTTCGAATATTTCGTTATTAATTATATTTGGAAAATGTGTGATTTTATTTTCAACGTTTTAAACGCGTCGCGTACCGTATGGTGTAAAAATTAATTGTTAATTTTATTTCAATTATAAATGCGTTTGACGAAGAACGTTTACATAAATACTACATTTCATTTGTTTTATTAATCGAAACATTAATTGGAAAATATGACGTGAATAATTCTCGAAATGGAAGTAATTATTTAAATTCATCGTTCCTTTTTCAAACATACATGACAAATCATTTCTAACCGAATTGTATATTCTTTCGTTAAAGTATTCATTGCAAAAGATGTAATAATAGGTTAAATGTAATTTTCATTTCCGCTCTTGGTACGGAATATTCATTACGAGAGAGTGCAAGTTAATTTTAATTCTAAAGTGAGGCGTTATATGTGACGAATTTTTAAATAAATTTTAAAAATATATCTCTTAAAAAAAAGTTATTATGTAGAGTGTCTCAAAAATCAGTCGATAAGAGATTCGCAAGGTGATTTGGAGTAACTTTTTCCTTAACAAAATTGTTCTACGAGGTTTCGTTTACGAGTTATTAACGAAAAACAGTGACCAATGAGGCGCGAGCTCCGCAGGTACGCGGCGACCGGGCCAATCACGAAGCTAGGCTTATAGAAGATCTCTTATTGGTCAGTGATTGTAGGTAATAACTCGTTATCGATGCCTCGTAGAAAATTTTTGTAAAGGAAAAAGTTACTTAAAATCACCTGACAAATCCCTCACTTTCGTTAAACATTTTTACTAAATAATATAATATTCGTGTGTTTTTTTTCTACGATAGTTGCAGTGTCAACTAATACAAACCGACCTAAATTAACGAATTATAATTATTAGTACAAGTAATTATTTAACGGATTTCATTACTCGTTACTTTGTTAATTAAACTTCGTGAAAATAATGCGACGCCGCTACAACTATTGGAAATTCGACTTGCGAATGAACAGTGATATTTTCCAAGTGTAATAAAAGAAGGGACGGTCGATATGGAAACGGAACGGCAGTTTGTTACACGTATCCGTTGTAGAGCAAGACATGCGGCTTTCATTAAGACTCATAACCTCGAGGAATCGTTATAAAAGCACCGGAACGACACATACGCGTTATTTATCGGCCGGCGTATGAAAGTAGTGGAGAAACTTAACGGCCCCGCGGACAAACTTTCCCGAACGCGACGGCGTTGTCGGGCAAAGTTACACTTACAGCAATTCATTGGTGTCTTGCCCGGAATGGATCTGTCTCATCCATTACTCTTGATACAGATAGAGATAGGTCCCGCTCTCGGGATACTTCGAAATAGAAAAACAAGAGCTTAGTATGACATCGAGAGATCTAACATCGTTTACCCTGATGCACACGTAATAACAATGACCACGTTTCACGGCAATAACAATAACGCTGTCCAACAAACTTGAACAAAGCTTCTCCTCCGCGCTTTTCGGTAAATCTGAGCAACATTCAGCCTCGATTTTTTAACAATTGATTTATTTAAGTAAATTGTGATTTTTCTAAGTAGAATGGAATAGTAATTTTTTAAACCTTGACATAATTTTACGCATTCAAAGACGCCAATGATTATAATTCTATTTATCATTTTTTTTTAAATTAATTCTTTAAGTTATATAATAATTGAGAGGTAAAATTAAAAGATATATAATAATAAGTTATATTAAATAATAATATTTATACTCGGGGTCCAAATCGATCCGAGTCTTCTGACCGAGACTTCTTACTTTGAAAATCAATAATCAACTGGAAAAATATAATTGTTGTAATAATAATTTCATAATACGACAAACTGTACATTTTTATACGGAATAAGAATTGTCTAGGTTAATTATACAAAGCTGCAGTTAAATAAAAATGTATTCCTTCTTTGAACAGTTTCGCCAGAGTGACAATTGCTGCTGTGTATTTTATTTTCTCAATCTTTGTTATAAATTATGGAAGTTAGATTTTGTTACTGACAGGGACTATATTTTATAATATTAATAACAGTAGTAATTAATTCACAGATTTGATAAAATGTTAAACATTGCAGATTGCATAACGGAGATTTCTTTTCGTCGAAATGAGTCGACGTCGCTATACACTTGAAATATTACGAACTTCTCGGGAATTTATCAAAATGTCTGAGCAAGATAAATGGATAAGCTGTCGGCGTATAATTGGGGGGACACGTATTTCATTAATAAACTGAATCAATCAATGGAACTTCCCTACGGTATTCGATACGACTGTTCTACTATCCAAGATCTTCGCATAACAAACTAGATTGTTCATACATTTTTTATAACACATTGATTTCTCAGACAGTGTTTGCACGAATTAATTGATATACGTATCCGATCGATATTAATATTAACATTGTAACAAATAATACACAAAATATACACGAACACGTTGAACAACGTCATTAGTTTGCAACCAATATTGCCGAATAAATTTTATTTACAGCAAATACCAGCGATCAAAGCCCGTGGAAATAAAACCGTAAGAATATCAATCACAGAGCGCATGCTCGTCTCTGTCACTCCAACGAGTAAATGAACGCGGACGCCCTGTAGCGTGACGATTAGTTTATAGTAAACACTGTCGAATAAATTCATTTACAGCAAATATCAACAGTTGAAACACGCCGGAACAAAAGTTGAAAGAAAACCAATCACACAGAGCTAATGTTGACATTCAAATAATTCCAGTTCCAAAAATAATGAAATTTCTAATAACGAAATATATATATTGTAATAACAATAATAATAAAAATAGTAATAATAATATTAACATGTAATATTAATATTATAATAATACCAATATAATATACATATAAATAATTTTGTAACATTAACTAAAATTATTTTGATCTCTGAAAATCTGACATAACAATTCGATGCGTCGACAAAAATACTTCGATGTTTCTCAGGGCCGAGTCGATCGGTAAACTCTTTCGCCTCTGCCGGAGGGACACGTGTTAGCAGCACGCGAACGTCGGCCGTGGTTCAACGCAACGTGAAACCGCGGGCAAACGACGCGGTTCGCAAAAGTTCCACCGGTTATTTAGCCAGACCCGTGGCAAGATTCAAATAACGCCGACTCGAAACTTCGCGACAATTGATTTAATCGAAAACTTGTCCGGGGCGAACGCATTGAATTCCCAATTCCGTTCGGTACCAGCAGCGGTACCATTACTAATGAATCATTTCCAACTTCGAACACAACGGCGGAACGGAACGTAGACGAATGTTCCAGTTACTATTGCCGATCGTACAGTTTCGCCGGGCCGGGAGGAGGAGGAGGAGGAGGAGGAGAGAAAAAAAAACTATATGATCGATCACGGCGAGTTCCGCGCGCGCCCCGTGCCCCGGGAACGGCGAAAATAAATTTGGCAAACGGTCCATTTGCCCCCACCCCGGCCGGAGGAACCCGGGAAATTCATACCCGGTTGGCCGACCGTTCAAGTTTTCTTAATAACAGAAACCCGGTTATCCGGCACGCTTCCCGAAGTATGCGCGCGAACCGCCGTCCGCGCGCGATCCTTTATGCCGCCTATTTGCTATCGTGACGCGACGATCCCGAATTTCACGCGATATGAATTCTCTCTTCGTTGGAGCAACGCGCGGGCGTTGCGATCGCTGCTTTCTTCTGATTTTTCTTTTTCGGGAAGAGGAGGCGGTGTCGAATTAGATTCGGTACTTTTCGGGGGGAAATGTGACGAATATACGCTGTTCTGTTTTCACACGCGAGGGAGCTCCGCGTTCAAAATGGCGTCGTTTGCATGCGTAGAGAAATGGGGGACTAGTTCCATATCCTTGGGGCCTGTAACAAATAGCTGACGTGGAAGGATGCGTGCAACAATGTTTGTAGAAAATACAGATAATTCTATAATTTTGTATAACTTTTTTTATTGGTGTTTTACGAAATAGTAAAAGCAGCTCGAAAAGTAAAATCTAAATACTAATTTAAGAGGATCCTCTTTTGTTCTGTTTTGTGCAATGTGTCATGTTAGATTGTTAGTATTATCGTCTTTTTAGCTTTATATGTTTACATAAATAGAAACTGAACGTCACATTGTACTTTCTTAAGTGTGATATATTTTATATGTTAATGGAAATAATTGTTCTTAAAATTTAAGTAAAATAACTCTTCCAGCTATGCTGGATCGAATAAAATCGTGCAAAAATGGTGTGGAAGTGGGAACAGCGGTGGAATAACGTTTGACTCGGTTTGACTAGACTCAATTTATTACAATACGACGGTCGGTACAAACCCGCGATGCTCGCGTACTGTACACGCCGAAAGCTCTTACTGAACTAACTTACAGACTAGCCGTTCGCTCGCTCATGCATTCCCACGAAAATCATTCTTTCTCATTCTCACATTTCGCTTTCACTCTAAACTCACTAAATGCATTCACTCTCTGTGACACTCGAACCAATCGTCCAAACATCCGCTCGACGCTATCGCACGGCACGCAGCCCGGTCCATTCGTCCAAACATTCTTTCGTCCTAAAACTAAACACATGGCGGAGACGTGGCGCCGGCTTGTCGCCGCCACAATGGAAACGAATTTATTTAGTAATAAATTTAGTTGGTAATAAGTTCGATTATCAATAAATCTATTTTATAATAAACCTGTTCAGTAATAAATTCACTTTATAATCAACTTATTCAGTAATAAATTTATTTCGCAATGAAGTTATTCAATAATAATTTAATAACTATTAATTATCATAAGTAAATATTACTCCAGTTAATTGCACGCATATGCGAGCGGATATATTTTTGTTTCCGTCTCCTCGTTACAGGACGAGAAAATTGGGCAATGATCGCGGTAAGTTCAATCACCTCAATAAAAATTCCAGAAATAAACGGTAAATGTTAATTCGATATGCATGAAGTTAAAAAAGAAGACGTATTCAATATCTGTATGGCATGTAGGACACGTTGTACTTGATAAAAAAGCTTCGCTGGTGAACATAGGTCGAAAGGTCAACCGTTCCTGAGATATAAACATTTGTATTTGCCAGCGTCGCGACTCGGTTATTACTAAAAAATTTTTTTCGTCAAATAATTCGTCAAATAATTCCTCGAGTAATTCCTCAAATAATTCGTTAAAAATGTGGACTCCTCGAGGGCGTCCGCCATTTTGCAAGAAGAAGACGCCGAGCGTGTACACACAGAAATGGAGAAAGGACACGCGAAAGATCCTCGGTAAATATCGAAAAGTCGGCAGTAAAACAATCACGATGCTGGCAAACAAACATGTTTTATATCTCCGAAACGGATTGACCTTTCGATCTATGTTCACTAAGACCTTTTCGCTCACTGCAATGTGACCTATATATAAATATAAATATCGAATACTTTTTTCTAACACTCGGTATAAGCGGCGCGACAATGTCGTTTGCAATTTGTTTTATAACGAAGCAAAGGAACGAGTGGTTCGTCCGACCATCGCCGGCTATTTCTACTTGAGCCGGCGTACGGCGACAGTGACAGTGATTTCTCGAAATAATTTTATGCAATTCAATTATCAACCGTCGACGCGCTCGACGCACGCGCGACCGATCAATTTTTGCGAATCGTGTAAACGTAGTTCCGTGCCCGCCCGGAAATATATGAGCGGGAGATCTCGTCGGATAAATTCGAGATGAAAAACGTTGAGTAGCCCACTCGTATTATACGAAAATGTCCATTAATATAAAATGTCCATTAACGGAATCATATATTTCCATGATTCGATCGTGTTTCGGTAGGCATCGAATCATCGGGGTTAACGAAATTTCATCGAAACGGTCCAATTACACTTCTGCTTGATAACGATCATTTTTAGACATTTTGTTGTTTAAAGATTTGCTGTACTGCGAAGAGTTATGCAGTACTGTTTAGTTGTTAGGTACAATTACAAATAGAAATAGGACGGTAAAATTACGAATAGAAATAACATGTCACAAATAAAAATAGAGCAACAAAATCACGAATAGAAACATAACAACGATATGGTTGAATACAAAATAAGGAAATGAAAAAATAATAAAATAGGAAAATAAAATTACGAAAGGAAATAGAAAGATAAAATCCTAAGTAAAAAAAGGAAAATAAAATTATAAACAGAAATAGGAAGATAAAATCACAATTAAAAATAAGAATAATAAATCAGAAATAGAAATATCGCAAAGAAATTATTTATAATACAATTAAAAAAATGAAGAAATAAAATCTCAAATAGAAATATGAAAAATAAATAACGGAAAAGTCGTAACAGTATCATCAAATAGAAATAAAATGATAAAATCAGAAATAAAGATATAACAATGAAATTACTAAATTAAGATAAGAAATTAAAATTAAAAATAAAAAGAAGAAAATAGAATCGCAAATAGAAATATAGTGACGAAATGATAGGAAGAAATAAAACATGGAAATCACGAGTGTAAATAAAGGCTAAGTAAGGTGTCGATTATAAAATCGAAAGTTTCGAAGCTTCTCTACATCGTGGAGAAGTGTTGTTCCGCGCGGCTGGCATGTTACCGCGAAAGCATCGGCGGCGGCGTTTCTGTCGACCGCACGCAAAATGAAATTTCTTCGTCAAAGTTTCAATTAACTGGATTGAATCGATGGAACTGTTCGCACTGAGTGACTTTTATCCGAGAGAAATCAGTTGTCCGAGAACGGCGCGCGATGCATCCTCGGCTTAAACGTTCAAAGTAACACGCGGATTTGTGAAAATTAAATTTCATACACACGTGCCTGCCCCTCTCGGTTTCGCATCGGTAAAGTAAATCAGCCAGTTCCTTTACAGCACGTCTACTGTAAATGCGCGTCGACGTCCCGGCTGCATAACCTCCGTAATAATCCGGGAATAATAATATAATCGGCGAGATGAAACGGGAACAAGTTTACAAACATATTTCGCTTGTGCTTCTTCGTTGATTTCTTCACTTGGGATCACATTGTGAAACGTTGCGAGCTATCTGTTGCGAGGTTAAAGAACAGACTTTGGAAAAATCGTGGAATATATTTTTATTATTTATATAAACGCGTAACGTGGTATTGTATATTACAAAGTAGAGATGGTTCCTTGCTAATGGCAGGTGTAGCGATATAAATTGTAAATTGGGACTGCAATGGTAAAAGTTCATTTGTAACGTTATCCATGTTTTTATTGCAGTTGCATACAGACTTTGGGATTATTAACTGAATATTTATATGTAACGAAAGCTGGTTTTAATCTGATATAGTGCAATTTTTTAGTTTACCTAAACATTTCGAAATTTGTCGAAAACAGGTTCATGAAACGAATAGGAAAACAATAATAAAAATGAAAAATGATGATACTGATTCAATGTTTTATCGAAAACAATGCACCGATCAAACGAAAAATTATAGTCGCGTTGCTTTATACGCGCGTCCGTAGCATTGCGAGCATTTTGCATGATATTTTATCGTACCTACTTAATTGTCTCCCGCGTTCGTAGTGGAAGTATACTATTTATTTACACGGTTCTTGCGCTATCTGCACACTTTCTACGAGGTTTCCTTAAAAGTAGTCGGTTTGTTTAAAATGCTCCGAAGCTTTTAAATAGAATAAAGCTTCCACAATTGCGATGGCCACTCGCGGTCCTTTAAATCCTTTTTCCTGCAGAAAATGCAGCTATAACTTTTGAAGCGTACCTGAGGTTATTATACCCACGGAAAGTACACTTCCCCGAGCACATTTTTCCGCGGATTGCAGTAAACTGCTGTTTAATATGTCGAGGACACTAATGCATTCCAACAATGCGGCACGGTTCTCGCGCGTTTTCTGCGAGAACACGGTCCTAATTTATTTAAACACGTGTAACACGTGTTCGATGCACGTATAAAATGTATTATATTTTAAAATACGTACATTGTTTTCGGCTTCTTAGAATAGTAAATGTTTATCGTGCGGAAATTCAATTTGCGAAATGAGGCAGCAAGCGTAGATAATATAATACATATGTAAATAATATATATAAATATATCGTGATATATAATATTATAATTCTCATTTTTATAATATTTAATTTACTTTTAATCACATTATAATTTATCGCATTATCACTTGGACATTTATTCGTAAAATCATTAACAACAAAATTATGATCTAAAACAAAATGGACCACCCTATATATCGAGAACAAGATAAACAGATCTTTTAAAATAAAAATGAAAAACTAATGCATCGCACAGAAATATATCCCTAAAAATATGCATAATTCTGACACGAGTATCAAATCGTAAAACTATAGCATTTTTACTTGCGACATTTCTGCGGATCACGCAGAGTTCCGCAGAGAATCGAGCGCCCTTAACGGGATACGTTTTACGTTAGAATAGCGTGCCTAAGCACGCCAGGCATGCGAGGTAAGTTTCGCGAAACGTATGTTAAGCAGGGAACGTGTTAATAGACGCGAAGCCATCCGTTTGCGCGATAATAACCGGTCGGTACAAATACGTTGTGCGAAATTTCTAAAGAACCGTGCACCCAGCCGCAAGAGACAGTGCGCGATCTACTCGATCCCCTCTATCAACGATCCGCGGTTATGCCGGGGGAAACGGGGTGTCAGGGAACGGAAAGGTGCCACCGCGAAATTTCTCCGCGCGGAACCACGCCGCGACGCCCACGCGATATGCCAAAGTGATTGCCAGGAGCGTCGCGGGATACCCGAAATCGCGTTGGATGTGTTACTGACTAGAGGAAACACCGGGGACATTCCTCGCGCGAAAGACAGAAGCAGTTTCCGCCGAGGCCGCAAGAATTCGCGAAAGAATAATCGAATGTCGAGCGAAGCGGATCAAATAAATATGAACGTGTCGGCATTAACCACTTTCCGTACCATTTTCTTTGCAATTACTGTGATTAGAATTTTTTCGATCGCACTAATTTCTTAGAAGGAAAAGGAATTTTATGTTTATTTTTCTTTTCTTTATTAATTTCATTTGCATTTTATTATGTATTAATTATATTTATTTTATTTTATATTATAGTTTAAATATTGACGAGAAGAGAGTAAGATTTCATTCTTACATAACCTAACAACTTATTAGAGATTTCCAATACGAGTTCGGCTCGTTAAAGTATGGCAAGGGGTTAATGAATATCATGGTGATATTTTTTGAATAAACAAAGGAATGCAGGAATACTCGGGGACTACTTTAGGACTTTTTTAGAATTATTACTTTAAATGGACTAAGTTATGTAAATTGGAAATATTGTAGAAACCATTTTGGATTTAGTAATAAATGGCTTCGAGTGCAAAGGTTAAACCAATGATATTATATTTATATTTATATTTATATATAAATGTATTCATATTTATATTTATATATTTTTTATATTTTTTATATTATTATATTATCTATTATAGTATTTACATATCATTTATATTTGCCTGTACATATATATTGTGTAAAAATAATAAACAGCGTATTTATCATTCGAAGAACACGTGTACAATGATAATCCTCCCGAAACCTCCCGTGCCTATGACAATTCATGCATCCATCGATCGATCTCAACTTCGACACTATCTTTCACCGATACTTTCCATTGTACAATTTATCGAATTAATTTTGCGACGACGTTCCCATTGTAACGAATCGAGCGAGCGCTGTACATTTTCACTTTCGTCCGTTCGCAGTAAGAGGATTTATGGAAGGGCGATAAGAGAATTCCTGAAATCGATTACCGACGTACAATATTTATTATTGCTATTAATTTATAAGTCAGATTTACGGGATCACAAATAACCCTGGGCGCGTAGCTGCGCCGCGTGTGCACGTGCCGCTGACAAGAGCGCAACAAGAGCACGGAAATTGTTCAGACAAACACGGACCGGCGAGAGACCGGTTACAAAAATTCCTTTTCGTAAAATAACTGATGGGGCGTAACGAGCACCTGTAGCGATCCGGTTGCAAATCGATATAAATTGATGATGTTATCTCCGGTGTCTCGGGCATTACATCGTGCGTATACATTTCTCCGCGCGGATAATTCTGCTATTGTATCGTACGCAAGCTTGACAAATTCTACAAATATCCCCTCCGGTGTATCGAGAGCACGGTCTACGGATGTACGGGCATCGAACATCTCTTGAACTTGCAACGACGATGCAAAACGTTATGTTGTTCCTATCGAAAGCTGACGTCATGTTTTACTGGTAGTTGTTGTAGACACAGACAAGTTATAATATTCTTTTAATATACCTATGCATATACTATGTTTTTACTATATAGTTATACTGAGTAACTATACTTTTAGTTTATATACTTATTGTTTATACTTTAATGTTTAGTTTTTATATATAATATCTTTAATGTATTTAATATAGTCTTTTATATATGATATTGATGACTCTGAGGCACCAATAAAATTGTTTTAATCAAAATAATTTTTATACCAACAAAGTTTAGATTTAAAAAATGAAGAATAAATTTTCTACGCATAAAAATGCTCCTTACTACATATAATGGCAATACTAATAATACAAAATTCCCCCTCCCTAATAAAAAAAAATACAAAGGGTTGTAAATAGCAGGAACGACCAATAGTTCTCCAAACATTTATTTAGTCAGAAGCGCATACACGTTTAAGAGAAATTCCACAGTCCCCCCGTTTAAAGCCGCCATCAAAGGGGCCATTTTTCCGCCGGTACTTAGTAAATCTGATTTAATCCGAGCCCGTAAAAAGTTATCTTACGGCCGGTGTTGCATCCCGGTGTCGACGGGGAATAAACAAACGAATTCAAGCGATCGCAGCAATTATTAATAAAAATCCTCCAGGACACTGGGCGCAGCGGGCCGCAGCCAGGAGATACCTCCCCGAACGGAGAGGAATATGTTTTACGATCGGCGCGAACGATACCGGTATAAAGGGGCCCCGAAGAAGAAATCTGCGAAGTAAAATGAAAGAAGAATTCAGCGGAGGAACGGAAATTTTGCGCCTGATGAAACAGAGAATCCGCAGTGGCACGGCGGATGTAACGCGAGGTATGTCTTTCCTCGCCCTACCCCCCCTAACCGCCCCCCACCTTATCTCTCGTTCGCCGTCCTTAGAAGCGGCCGTAAAATGTTTAACGTGTCTCCCCCATAAAGATCCCGGACTCGGCCGAAAATATTAAAAAATACGGCGGCGTAAAAAAATGGCCGCCGCGACGTCCTTATCGGGGCCCGGAGAAATTAGGCATTGCATGTAACGAAGCTTATTGCCGCCGGAAAGTTTCCCCGTCGCGTAGCCGGGAACAAAGTCGCGCGATGTAAAATTATGCGAATCGGCTGCGGAGCGCCGCCAGCAAAATTCGGAAACGGATGCAGTTTTCCACGGTGGGAACCGTTAAAGTTCGCGCGACCTTCGGAAAACTTGCCGGAATTATTCAGGGGAAGGGGTGGAGGGCCCTCTAAAGCGAGATGTAACTCCTCACGGTAAAAATAATTAATTAATTTTCTCCGGACCCTTTACAGTCGGTCACAAAAGGCTGTGTACGACCGGGCAAGTTTCGAATACTCGGCGACATGGAAGGGAAGTTTTTCGACGCGACACGGACGGTAATTAATTTTTCAAGAATTAGGCGGAACTGACGGGGTCCGCGCGCCACGGCCTTTACAGATTTGTTAACAGGGAATTATAATTAGGCCGGAAATTGGGCCGCGCGGACGTGAATAAACCAGCGGATATCTTCGCATTGAATATTGCACGTCGCTCGGCATGATCGATAGCGTATATTTTATTTGCAAACCGTTGAAATCGTAGACTCTTCCCGGCGCGTATCATTCGAATCAAATTTTCAACACTTCGCGCTCGAATCTGTGGCACCGCTGAAAATCGTTAGATCAAGAATTCGACAAGATAATTTTAATGTTATTAAGTTCTTTCTATTTCAGAGACCGTAATTTTCTATTTTCTATTCAGACATAAAATGGTTTCGAGTGCAAAGGGTTAATATTCTCTTAGACACCCAATGCTGAAAAATCAATACAAAAGCTAGATAATTAAATTTCAAGATGTCGCCATTTTTCATGTTATCGACGTCTATCTTCTATTCGAGCAGCCATCACTGACTACCAAATTTAGCATAAACTAAAGAAACGAAAAAGTCTAATAGATTGCAGAGAATACAATATACAGGGTGTCTCAAAATGACGGTAAAATCGAAGTAACAAAGTTCAAGGAAAGTAGAGTCCGGCCGATCGAGGATCTACCGTGCATTCAAACGAAAATCAGCAACGAAATTCCAGGGCGTGCCCGGGTCGGATCGGTCCGATTGTTCTTCGAGACTAATTAAAGTTCGCCGTACATTAACAAACGCAAACAACGGTTCGAAAAAAATGTTGGTTGTTTAAGAAAGTAATGAAATCGTTATCGCTGGAGATTGCTCAGAAGTGGGTCTGAAGGGTTTTCGAAAGCGGACGTAACAGCGCAGAGGATAATCCGCGTTCCTGGTTGCGCCGTAATTTAACAACGACGCTTTGGCTATTCTAGTGGATGCGGAGCCTGAACCAACACTGATCAGATTGCGGAGAAGTTGAATTCTTTCAATGGGAGCACCGCGTAATGGAAATAGCTGGCCGTATCAAAGATTCGGGGATATTGGCAACCGTATAACTTCTCGGTGCCCAACCTGCAACAAAGAATAACCATTCTCGCATTTCAGCCGCGCGTGAATGACTTCGCGCAACTAGATTATAATTAGACTGACTTTTAGACTGGCTTTTTTTAAAAGATCAAAATTGTTTCGATTGCGAAAATAGATCCAAATATTCCATTATTAAAAATAAAGGAGCTCATTTACATTCAATATATTGATGAAAAGTAAAATGACATTCTAAGGAAATTGTTAATATTAAAATTTTTGATGATTCTTTTTTTATAAAATTCTTTTTTTTTTAAATTATCTGGTTCTATTAAGGATAGTTTTATGGACAAATAATTACTAAACAACGCAGCGTGAAAAAAAGTCGTAGTGCAAAGGGTTAAACATTGAAGCGACTGTATACACGCGATAAATCTAAATTGTCTTTTTGCTTCTGAGAAAATATTACAATCGAAAACCTTCTAATCGTTGCAACTATGAAGAAAATGGCACAGCGAAGGGTTTTTCCAGCAATTCCACCAATGGAATAAATATTTCCGGCTCTCGCATAATTGTAATTCCAGGACGAAAAGTCTCACGCGGCTCTGCGTAAGAATCCGCAGCCCGCGAACACCTTGCACGTCGCGTCGCATAATACAGTTACGTAACAACCAATCTCATCGCGAATTCGCAGTCGCGAACAACGGGCACTGCAACAATTCTTATTATTAAACTCGGCGAACAATTTGCTTCGTTGTACATAGCAGAATTCCGAAGAGAGCGGGGAAGCCTTATTATCCGCTCGGCTTTATTGGTTTCGTATTACAGTGGCGCCGGAAGTATTAAGATACATTTGCGCGTCTTATTTTGTTGACAGTGGGATTTAGTTGTTCCCTCGCATAAAGTTCAATAAAATCTTGCTCGACGAAAATTAATAAAGCGAAAACTTGTTTCCTAACCGGGACTTGTGCACAGTGTATACATGTACGAGAGAGCGCGCTCGCGCGCGCGCGCGTACACGCGTATCGCCTGTTGTCCTTTAACATGCGATTCCGTGAAGAGAGAGGGGCCCTTCCAACACAGGCGAACCGTAATATCGAGCGATATTAAATTTCTTCATCAAGATTCTCATTAACCAGTCAGTCTTCATTCGCCGGCTGATCGATATTATAAAAAGAAGTGTCCAATCGGAAACTTGAACAACGCTGGATTGCGATACAATGCGAGACAATAGATTTTAGAGGGCTGTCAACGGGAATCAAGCCGCGTGATTATCGAGCAAGTCGAAACGGAAAACGTTCAAGATGATTAACTCTCGAACAGCTAAAGTTGTAATTAAGACAAATTCCAGCTACGCTCCCGCGGGGTAATGAAAGCATTCTTCGGAGTCTGTGAGAATACTTCCGAGAGAACCGATTCACGAGATCCATTGTCGCCGAAAAATCGGATCCGTTTTCGAATTTCTTCAAAAGGAATTATGAATAAAATATAAATAAAATATGGAATATAAATTATAGAAAATATAGAACATAAATTTTATAGAAAATATAGAACATAAATTTTATAGAAAATATAGAACATAAATTTTATAGAAAATATAGAATACAAATTTTATAGATAAACGAATAAGTGAAATAGAATATATAGTAATTAGACCATGGATTTGTGTGCGCAGTTGCATAGTTGCAATTTAAAATGCTAGAAAAATTCTTAAATATCAGTAAACGATTTCTAACCTAAGAAAACCCTTTTACATAAAAATAAACAGACTATCAAGAAATATAAAAATATTATCAAACTCATCTCATGTCTCGAACGCTTTGTTTTCGACTTAATCATTTTTAAAAAATACATATTGAAAGAGTTTAAAAAGGAAATGTATAAAACCCACAGCCCGATAAACTACGTCAACTTTTAGTTTATGAGAAGTTGGGAAAAAAGTAGAACATAAATAGTAATAAACAAATAGTAATTCTCCATGACGCCGAAAATCATAAAATAGCCACAGAGTTGTCGTCAGTCGCTCTGTGTGCTGTCACGTAGAACAGCACAATATAGATTGCGTTTGCGGATTGCGTGTCAAACTTTAGCCTGATAGAGATTAGTTTTCCTAGAACATATAGGTTGCCCGGGTGATTTAAAATCAAAACGTTAACCACTTTCGATTAAATAATATTAATTAAATTTGAAATATTAAATCGACTATTTGAAAGCGGTTCTCGAATTTCTCGAAATTGCAGTTCATCGCAGCGAGTTTACAAAATAACAATTATTATGATATCAATTCAATACAACATCGTCGGATCGTTCATTAAAAATTAAAGAAAACTGTAAATCTGCCGTATAATATTTAATGCAGAAGTTATTATCGTTCATTGTTATTTATGAAACAATCGAAGCACGGTTCTCTGTGCAAGGTATTAATGCGATAGTATTTCGCCATTTTATAATTTGCCACTGGAATAATTTGAGAATTTAAGATCAGCTGCTGCCCGATTTTTCCCGTAAATAATTTCCGCGTAGAATAATGACCGTGCCGCTTGATTTAATGTAAATAGTTCCGTAATATCTTATCTCGCGCCTTCGGGGGAGGGCAAAAGCGGTGAACACACGCAGTCACGAATACGATATTCGAAAGCGCACGGCTGCTCCATGAATTCTCAAATTCGATTTTCTCGAACACGAACTTTCATAAGTAAAACTTATATTGCACGTTTCCGATTTATTTCGTCCGCGTAGAAAATTCCTTTCGAGCCCCGCGAAAATAACGCCGCCGTCGCCGCCGCGCAGTATGTAGTTTTAATATTCGAAAAAACAACACCCGTACATTTTCTTAAATCTCGCGGAAAAACTTGACGGTCGATTCGGCCGCGGAAACGAGGAACGCTGTCTAAATACCTATTACTCTCGCGCTTGGAAAATTCCTCTTCCTTGAATCCTTGTTGTATTTCCAGATTTTATAGCAATCGTGTCTCATTGAAACTCGAAAACACTCGTCCCGATTACAAGCACGAGCATAATCATTCCACGGAGATATTCGAAATATAAAATACTGTTAATTTCATTAGATAATTTGTATCTAATGCTATTATAAAAATTAATATCTTGGTTAAGTTGATTTTAATTGCAAATGTTTATGTTACAAATGGGTAGAAGGAACACGTGATGATATTAGAGAAACTTAGAGATACTGTTAAATTGTTTAAAATTTGTTAGCTTAATTAACATAAAAAAATCGTTAAATACAGTAGCAATCAAGTATTGTATTAACCCCTTCCCGTACCTTAGCGAGTCAGACTCGCGATGAAGATCTTTGCCCAAACATGAATATCGCGAGTCAGACTCGCGAACAGTTACTTGGGCCCAACATAAACATCGCGAGTCTGAGTCACGAACATATACTTGGGCCAAACGTAAACATAACAAGCCGAGCTCGCGGACTGATTTTTTGCCCGTTACGCTCGTGACTGAATGTTAGTTCCTCTCAGTACCTCAGAACAGTTAGTCACGATTCTTGTCGTTGCTGTTACGAAGCAGTTCAATTATTAAAATTTAAGAAACCCCTTCAAAATGCAAGGTACAAAAGTGTTTAGCGAAGGCCGTGATAACGAATCTTCTGATAGTGACGTGTTTATGCCAGTTGCAAAGCGAATAAGGCATTTATAAACATAAATAAATATCTATAAACGTAGAAGCATTAGAGTTTACTTCCTCAACTCCAGTATCGCGTAAAATTGACTATATCACAGGTATTACGGCCATCTACATTTCGGATCGTATTGCGACTGTTTACAAACATCAGTCTGGTCTGTTTAGCGCGCGTTGATGCGGACCGCTCGGGCCCCGAGTTTCGTCGAGCTAAATGGCACGGGAAGAGGTTAATTGGAACAATTGAAACTATAAATAAAAATTACGAATATTATTAAATTAAAATAGATGAATGAATATACAAAAATCAAGAATATTAAAACAAAATACTATTAAATTTAAATAAATAAATCGATAAATAGAAATCAAGAATATTATTATATTAATAGTAAACAAATCAATAAATAAAGATGATGAATATTATTATATTAAAGTAAATAAATTAAGAATTTTGTGAAATTAAATAAAGTGAATAGATAAGAATCAAGAATTTTATTAAGCTAAGACGGTGAATTTAATTTTCGATATCCTGCCGGATGTTTGAGCTTCGAAATCCGTCGTCGAGATTCTAGGAGGCGCGCGTCGCCGGCTAAAGGGCCATCGGGCGCAAAGGTTAAATACATACAGAAAGATGTTCGTTTGCATAAGAATCGGGCGGGCGGCCTTACGAAATCGATCGGCGAAATCCAATTCTCGTTAGAACCGTGGAACCGATTCCGATTGTCTCGGCCGAAGAAAAACGCGGCCGTTGCGGCGAGAGCCGCGGCGTACGCAGCGTTACAAATTTTCGCCCGGGCGACAGAAATAAATTTGACAGGCCGAAGCACCCCCCATTTACACGTTCACGAGGTCCGGGGGAAATTCATACCCCGGGCCCGGCATCGAAGTTTTCTTAATAACGAATCCGGGATTCTGACTTGTTCCGCGGAAGTAGGTCGCGGAGCGACGTCGCCGTCGCCGTCGCACGGCGATTTCCCGCGGTCGAGTCGTCGCACACCTTCGCTTTCTTACCCTCTGAACTCTTTCTTCATCTCCCCCGCGCCGCCCCACCGCCGTCGCTTCCGCTGCCGCACATCGGAGCGTTTACCCCGAAAACGCGGAAGAAGGTCGTTTCGTAAAAATAGCCTCGCAATCAAAATATCTTCTCTGACAGCTAATTGAACGTGTAGGTCAATGCTCGCTACTTATTATAACATTTTATTACAAGTGTTCCAAATCGCACTAAAATGTTCACATTATTTCTAATTCTTTCATTTGTTTCAATCGAGTTTCTTAAGTTATATCCAATTAAACACGTTCAATTGTTAATTAATTTTTCAATTACGCGAGACGCGTTCCTTTTGGTTTTATATAGGTTAGAGCCTCAGCGCCAACGTATTACAATTATTTAATAATTTGCTGCGCGTTAATTGCTATTTCGTTGTTCGCGAGTTATAAACAGCTTCAACGCTTGCAACATTCTATTTATATATTTTAGTTTATTATTATTTTGCTATATTATTAATTTGCTATGAATGTTGTTTAAATGTAGATTCCGCGGCTTATTCAATCTTTACAAGAATATACGAAGGACGTCTTGCAAAGTATTAAAAGGTCGTATATAAATATACAATTTCAGTGAGAAAATATTTTTCACCCCTTAAACGGAGATCCGTGCGCCGTCGACCCCGCGTCTACTTTCCGTTCTCTCCGACTGGCTTCTGTATCGCCGCAAGATAAACTGTTGTCTTACCCGTACAACTTGTTCCCATGTGCGAGCTGCTCCTGTGCGCGCATAAACGAGTGCGGAAAAGTTACCCTTCCGCGGGACGCCGAGAGACCTCGGGGAAAAAAAAGCCGCCGCCACCCTCGAACCATGCCTGCGCGTATCGCCGACAATCAGCGCTGGAAAAGAGCTTCGAGAAATTCGTCGCGGAGAACTCGAGCAAGTTCGCGACACCATCGTGGTTTCGAATACGGGAATCGAAATCCGTGTATACGAACAGTCGATTAAACATTGTCTCGTAGAATTAAACAGGTGAAACGCGTCGAGGTGAGCAAGAGCCATCTTTATCCGCGCACGCTTTTATTCAGGTGTTGGCTCGACGCTTTCGCGTTTATCCGTATGAAAAAAAAAACGTAGAAACCCGCGCTTTTGCTGTTTTGTTCAATGTAAAGTACACAGTTTATTTCCGGATAAATACATCGCAACGTTTTAAAGCATTTCACAAATTGACTCCCGCGATTGGCACCCCGCTCCCCATCCAATTCTTCCGTGACTGCAGACTAGGCGCATCGATGCTTCTTTTGTGCGTCGGTTTTACGCAAATATTTGTAGTAATACTATCGTGTCGTTTCCGGAATGTATACGCTACGTAAAAACGCTTCGTCTATTTTTCGCGCGACCGTCGTTTCGAACGCGTTCGTTTGCTCGATTTTTCAAGTTAAACCGTGGATTTTTGTGACGAATAAAAATTCCTCTGTTAATAATTTCAATATCTTAGATATAAAATAAAAATATTCTCAAGTTCTTTCGGTGTCTTTCGAATTTGATTGCAAAGGTCTCTCTGTGAAAAATACACAATATTTGCAGTTAATAAGAATTGTAATAATAAGGATTATTTTTTATATTCATTCTTGAAACGAACGTAACAATACAGTCGTAACAATACAGTAACAATGTATAGGTCGCGGGAACAATACGATAATGAATGTAACATTAAGGTTAATCAGGCTACTTTGCGCGGAAACGAACAATGGCGCGTGTTTCGGTAACATGTCGATGCGCGAACTCTGCTAAATAACTTAATAATTAAAGTAAATACTGACGTTTCAGCAGAATTTAACGATATCGCGAACCCTCGCCCGGTTATCGAACAAACGAACGCCCGGGCAGAATTTGAAAATGTTCGCTCGGATGGAGGTCTGAAATAGTACTTGTTACGCGTGAAGTAACCCCGGCCGAGGAGAGATCTTGGCCACGGTTTTCCAGGCGTGGCTTTGCGTAAAAACATTCGTTATGGACAAAGACAAGTGGTAGTCACGTAGGGACAGCTCCCGGATTGTAAGATGAATGCGGCAAAAATTCCCGTTCTAACATCCTTTATTTTTTGACCGGGGTCTTAGGGGCGGTTTCCTCGACCCGCCTAACGCCCTTCCGAATTTAACCCTCGTACGGTCCTCGGGAACCGTTACACAAAAGATCCACCCCTAATATTTCACCCAGTTTCGCTTCGCATTTTCATTCAACAGATTGTGCTTTATTCGTAATTTCGTACTCTCCCCCCCCTCCCGGCGCGTTATCCAGGAAAATATTCGATCTTCCGTTGAATTATTGGGTCACCGCTTTTTTCCAAAGTAAAAATTGACTGCCTCGATCGCGACTGGAATAAAACGCTGTCTATGAAGACGATAAGAAATTAAGTGAGAAGAGAGTGGGTCTGGTAGGTTGAAAATAATATAACAGTGCAATAATAAATAATAATAGCAAGCGAAAATGTATTCTTAAAAATTGGTAATAATTCGAGCTCGTGTTTTATTAGCTATTTATAAGTAAAAATAGGAATAATTTATATTTGTAATTCAGTCAATAATATATTAGAATATATGTGTATATTAACAAACATTTCATTTTTCTAATGAGAAATATTCCAGTTGGTAAAACAAGTTTACCTTTGACTGTCACCGTAACGAAACGATGACAATAATGAACAAAATGGCGTCATGGAAATGAAATCACAATGTTTAATGAACTTATCGCATTAACGAATTTCCAATTATAAAATGCCCTCGATGCATATGCAAGCATTTTTTCCCTTATTCTCGCTGCAACGAAATGGCCGTCGAGAACTTATGCAAAAATTCTCACTCTAAAGACAGTACAAAAATAAAATAATTGTACAAAAGTAAAATACTAAAACCTTAAATATTTAGTTTACTAATAAACTCTTGCATTTTCAACACAAATGATAATATAGAGCGAACTTCTCCGTAGGGTATTAACAAATTCCCAATTACCAAATGCGGTAAATATTCGCAGAGCTATCAAAACCGTTTGCGAAATGCATCGTGTACGAGCAGAGAGAGGGAGAGAGAGAGAGAGGGAGAGGGGAGAGAGAGAGGAGGCAAACTGCTCGCAGATAGAACGACTGCGCGGCATGTTTCTATTTTGCATGCGATTCGAGAGCTCACTGGCCGGAAATTTTCTCTATGGCATTTTGTCGAAGAAAGCAACACGTGGTACGTAACATTGCCAATTAACGTTATTGCGGTACCCCGTTGAATTTAGATCCTCGGCCCGGGCGTGCTGTATTTCTTTCGTAACGACTTCCGCCGAATTCGCCTTATAATTTCGGTGAACACTTATCTCATCCTTGCCGGCCGATTCCGGCGTTAATTTGCGGGCCGCGACTTCCGGTACAATACCGCCCCAACAATATTTTATAAAATGATCAACGCGCGACTTTTCCGTGAATCGTGTAATTTCACGTCCGACCAGATCCCGTCAAAACGAGGATTAACCTTCTGCACTCGAAGAGCAGAGGGTTAAATTTTTAAGTTTAAAATTTAGCTTATTTTAATTTTAAAAAAGCTTAAAAAAATTGCTATTTTGACCAGCTGTGGTATAGTATTTAGTATAATTTGCTATATGAGATTGAGTCTTGTAACTCGTAAAACTGTTGCGCTATTAACAGAAGGGTATTTAATACTGTCAACACTATTTTGTTAATTATATAACAATTTTTATTGGCGCTTCAGAGGCACCATTCGAGTGCAAAGGGTTGATAAGTAAGTAGGTTCCGCAGGCACGGTCGACGCTCGACTTTCTTCGCGCGAATAATTCCGCGCGTACGAGAACGCGTGATTTACACGGTCAAAGAACGAACACGGCGGAGCCAATTCCTTTTCGCGACGACCGCGATGAATAGAAGCTCGCGAGCCAATCGCGTTGACAAAATTGAAATAATTCCCGCCGCCGGCAACCACCATTCGTTTGCGCGACAACCGGTCTGGCTTTATAAAGCGAGAGCGGCCCGTTTAATTCGCTGGTTCTTGTCCCACATTTTGACAATGTTACCGAAGCCATTTTTATCCGGAACTTGTAACGCGAAACCTTTCAACGGGAGCGCCGTTCGAACGGCCGGTTAATTCGAGCGGCACCTGTGATTTTTGCATTTATCGCTGTATTTATTCTACGCGGATTAATATCGCGCTGGATCAGAATTTTACGTTGATGACCGCACGGTGGTCGCAAAATTGCCACGAAAGCATCTGAGGTTTTAGTAAAATCTTATAATTATTTCATAGGGATGATTAACGCACGAATGCAACATTTATTTGGGAAAAGAATTAAGTGAAATTATTTATTAGGAATCACAGAGTACAATTATATAAAAATGGTATTAACCACTTGCACTACAATTCCTTTCACGTTGCATGAATTAACACTTGCCCTTAAAATTTATTTTAATAGGACCAGATCACTTTGTTTCTTCTATTCTCTTTATTTACTTCCGTTCCTAGACTTCGAAGAAGAAATTAATAATATTCATATTTAGTAGACCTTCCATGGAATCTTTGTCACGAGTCTGACTCGTTATTATAGTGCAAAGGGTTAAAGAACAATAAAATGCTCCGATTATTTTTAACTAAATAGAATTTATTACAACATAATACAAAATTCCATAAATTTTATTGTTAATATAAATATACAGTCAACGTGCATTAAGTGAACAGTATTGGTTGTTAAAAGTTTCGCAAATTGGGTTTCCAGTTCGACGGGCGAGCAGCGAAACAAGAAGATCGCCGGGTTTTATCTTTGCGCGTCGGATATATTCATAAAGCATGCGGAGAAGAAAATGCCTGGACGTAGATCCCTCAGGATTATCGAGGTTCAGAGATCGGATAAATAGGAAATGCAACCAGTAAGACTCTTTCTCTAGTGAGAACTTGAACCGCACCGCCGCTAAGAACTTCACAATAAAACTTCGAATCGCTCCCGATACGGTGGAACCTAGTTCTCCATGAAAGTTTGTTTATCGGTTAACTTTTTGACGCTTTTTTCACGCTGTCCACGCGTGTCATCCGACCCGAGGATACCACTGCGTCAAATATAACTGCATTTGTACGCGCTGCTCCATATTAAAGAATTTTATTTATGGGAATACTACGATACTCGAGCTAACTATTAACCCTTTACTGTCGAATGGTGACCCAGATTCGTCGAACGGCAGGTAAAAATTGTTTAAAGTATAAGATAACGTTTATACTCTCAACGTTTATATTTTAAAAGCTGTGGAAAGTGCTAAAATACTGAATTCTTCACTTTCCCTTTTTTTTTAAATTATTTCTGTTTTTTGTTTAGTATAATAGTTCATCGCGAAATGCAGACAGAAACGTGAAAATGCTGTCTTCCTCGACACGTACGAACTTCACGGAGTCGGAAGAATTTACTTCGCGGGCTCGAACTACCATAAATTCGAAGATTGCAATCTCACTTTTGCAACAGCACCGTAAAATTTGATGTATGACATTTTGTTGCTGTTTTATTGCGCTTTAAATGGAAAGTGCAGGGCCGGCTCGCATGGTCGGCGGGTCTCGCGCGGGGCAGCCCGGCCGATGAATTCGAATTCGTGCCACTAAATTTTTAGCGAAATCCACCGCGCAAGCCCCGCAGATAATATCGTTGCATAAATATACAGTGCACTAAACGCGGACACGCGGCACGCAGACCGATCTCTGCGCGGCGTTATTCTAATACCGGTGGCGCAGTTTTCATTTAAAGCGCGATAAAACGACAACGAAAACTCGCGCATCAAACTTTATGGGTGCCGTTACAAAAAGGGTGACTTCAATCTTCAAATCTATGGAATCGGCCGGTACGGTTCTCCCGTTCCGCGAGGACCCGTGTAAAATGGAGGCAAGACTTTGTTTTTGCCGGGCGAAAAACGTTCTTTCGATCCTTTGCGACTTTACGTCGAGATAAACGTTAATTAACTGTCGCACTTATAGCTATTTATTTTATTAGGTCACGCGATGTAAGTTCGCAAGTGTAACAGGCCGATTTTAATTAGATTTTAGTATAATATAGGATAGTATAGTGCGTTGGAAAATACTTCACAAGTATTTTATTGTATCTGCGATGATTCATAGTATAGTATATGTATATTTCATATGCAGGCGCACTCTATTTATTTAGTTCCATTTTCGTGGAAGCAGCTCTTCTTTTTTAATGAAAGAATTCCGTAACCTCTTGCCCTATAATTTCGGACTCGTTGTGAAAATTGGGAACACGATCTATTAATGTCAATCTTATTTGCGTCTTTTGCGTCGTAATAATATTCTACCATACCGCTGTTAATATTTTATCCCGTTTATTTCGTATATTTATAAGGTTAAACATTAAAATAAACATTAGCGAATAATAATAATTTTTTAAAATATGCTCCTTGTAACGAACTTAGAGAAGAATAGATATTAACAATTCTTCTTCCATTTAACGATCACTTCGATTGTCAACACGTTTTCATTTAATGGCCTCCCGTGGATGTTACTTTTTAGCATGCGTTCGACAGAATTGTTTATAAAACGTCGACGAAACCTCGGTGAAACGTGCACAATGTAAATAACAAATAAACAACTATCCGGCAACGCTTCTCGAAACGTGTATCACCGTCGACGAGCTTTTTATAAAGCATAATGCAACACAGATTTTGTTTCCGGTTTGCGGATAGTGAAAAAATAATACCGCAGAACATTGGGCGGCGTCGATGGCCCTTAACGCCAACAACCCCCATGATCTCGCTTGATTTCAATCCACTTTAACGGGAGCGCGCTATACGCTCTCTAGAATTACGGGAAAAACATTTTTTACAATTATAACCGCGCGGAACCGCGGGCCTTTCATGCAAAATCGAAATATTCTGCGTCCGATCGGACGCAACACAGGAGCGAAGTGGAAATCTATTCCGTTGTTCGAATCGCTCGATTATCATCGAAATGATCTTCATTAATTTCACCGAACATAGGAGTTAAATAGAAATTTCATTCGCCATAAGAAGAATTATAAAATGAAATAAAGTGAAATAGAATAAAGTGAAATCGGATGAAACAAAATCGCATGAAATAAAATTGCATGAAATAAAATCGCATAAAATGAAATCGTATAAAATTAGCAACTCACGCGTCAGATTTTAAAGTATTATAAAATTTATTAGACTGCTACTATTTAAGCAAAATCAGGACAAACTGAATACGATAATATGATAATAAACTGAATATGAATATGATAATAACCTAACGAAAAACAATAAATTACATTTTACAAGGAAATAGAAATTTATGCTAAAATTTGAAGGGAGGAACGAGCTGTAATGTTAATGCGATTAAGAACGGTAAATAAAAGAAAAACAAACGAAAATTCGTGGAAGGAAGATATCGATCGGATTCGTTATCAGTTCCCGGCGCATTGAAATCACGAAGAATCGCGCGGGGGTCGGTTATCGAGCCGCTCAACAAAGACCCAATTTGCAGAGCGATGTACGATAATTCAATGAGGATTAAAAAGACAAGAGCGACAATCACTCGCTTAATCGCGAATTGGAAAAGTCCCCGGAGTGCGGAATGGTAACCGGCGTCGCCGCCGTCGTCGTCGTCGTCGTCTGTTCCGTTGTTCGTGAAAACGGAACGGAGTGCCGGGGGTTCACGGGCGCGAGCGATGTAAATCGCGTCGGTTTACACGTTCGAGTCCGGAAGAACGAGGAGGGGACGCTGGAAGAAAGAAACTCGAGACAAAAAGATGTTCGAGGTGGTAAACCCTGCGAAATACGGTAAGCAGCGGCGCGTTTTCCGGTCGCGTGAAAAACCGTGCTCGCCTGTGTGAACTGACAATTTTTGCTGGGCCGCGAAAAATGAAGCCCTCGACGATCGCGCCACTCGACTAATTGTAAGCGGCGATTATAGCCGGTGAACGATCGAGAACGATATCGCACGCAGAAATGTTCGGACGCTTTTGAAAAAATTATAAATTTTTAGATGTTGCGGCGACTGGAATTTTTCTTCTCGAGAAATTACTAAGTAATCATAGGTATTATATATACTGTTTAAATCTTATTAATAAATTCTGGTAAGTGATAATTTTATGCCGAGAAGGGATTTTGCAATGGGAAGTCTTAAAAAATTATTGGAAAAATAATTAAAATTTAAGAAATAACCGTGAATGGTTTCTTTCGTGCTATAACAAGCATTATAATGTTTATTCCTCTCATACAAAGCAATAAGTATAAAAATAGATTTCTACATATAAATATATAATTAATCGCATATAAATATTAATAACTGTGTTATTATTAACGTCTGCGTAATTGTTAATGACTGTGTAAATATTAATGTCTGATTATTAATGTGACTGTACCACGTGGAAAAGAAATGAGTAACTGGTACCGTGCTATAGCTTATAGATTATTGTAAAGTTGGCAGCGGACCAGAAAAAATCGTATACCAAGTTTTGGGGAGTCAATGGGATGGGGAAGCTTCAATTTTCCAATCTAGGTAGATTCAATCACGAACAAAATTTCCCACCGTTTTTATAGACGTTCCAATCTGCGGAATATTCTAGAAGAACGCATCTTGAGAGATTTCCGCCAGCTATAGCAAGCGATAGAGAAAACGCGATCGGATTTATTGTTGCGTGAATCTTTTTAACAAATTTGCGGCAGTTAAAAGATCTATAAATAATCGGAAATATTCATCTAGCACTTAAATATCCATATTTGAAATTTTACAAAATTGAAAAATTCTATTATAAACCAGTTCTGTTATATTAAAATAATATTTCATGGCATATAGAAAGAATATTCACACAGTACAACAATAAAAGGAAGTTACAATAAGCGCGATAAAATAAAATATGAAAATATGTTTCTCGCAGTATAATATAAACCTTCTACGCTCGGAAAATTATTCAGTTTAACCAGCAATATAAATTCGTATAGTAACAAGTGACATATTGAATGATTAAATATATTATTTATTTAATATTTAAATATGATTTTAATATCGTTGATTTTAATATCAATTATGCATAAAATTGTATTCCTATAAATTGTACGAAACAAAAATGATTAACATTGAAATAAACATTAATTATCTTTTGTATAAAACGATATAACATTGGAAATAATAATTACCCTTAAATAGAGTATCCCATAAAATTATATCTATCTTGACCGTATGAAACAAAAATCATTAGCCTTGGTATTACAATTACGAACAACCTCGTCGTTAGCGACAGGACATCCGAGTGCAAAGGGTTAATTTAACGATCCTCCGGAACGACAGCTTTTTCGTATTAGCAAACCTCTCATTGTCCTCCATATAATTCAAATGACAGCAGAAAGAATTTTATCGCTACCCAAATCACCATAAATTCGAGGGTCGAAATCTCCCTTTGTAATGACCCCATAAAAATTCAAGGAGATCGCCGTCCCTAATAAGAAGGGCTTTTTCGTCAGCTTGGAATCGCTGTTTGACTCGTTACGATTAGAATTTCGGGCCTGCTTTCAGCGCCGGTCGACCTTCACCATTAAATCTCCAAGGTAAACGGTTTAAAAAAAACATCAAAAATTGCATAGAATACATATTCTTGTAAAAGACAAAAATTCACAGTAGCACATGATTTCTTCAATTATTTCTTCGATCATTTTGCAATTATTTGTCAATTATTTACTTCACTTATTTAGTCACATTTTTTTATTATTTATTTGGCCTACTACAGTTATTCAACTGTATGGAAACCTTTAAATAAAATATTGAACTGTATAACTTATGCTCCACCATACATAAAAAGTTAAGCAAGACGTGAGACAGTTTTCAACTCACTAAAAAGTTGACACTACAGACAGAGTATAAAAATTATTTCCGAACCATCGTGTTTCCGACAATTGATTTAGACTCTCACATAGATTCATTAAAATCACCAGAGAAACTAACGCGTCTAGGACAAGCACCATAAACGATACATTGCTTACAAGATTGATAAATAAAATTCTGAATGCGCAGTTGTATTTTTGCTAAACGATTCGCCGTTCGAACAGCGCGAAGTTTCGAATCGCTCGTTAAGCAGCCGGCTTACGTGCCTCGAACTACGGCGACACTTGCCAGTCACTAATTTCCCGCGCTCTTTTTCTTGTCGCTGCTATTTGCTCTTAATTAACGGTGATCCGCTCGCGCGCTCCGGCCTCACGAAATTTAACGCGTTTCCGCCCGCTCCTCTTTTGTTTACAGTAATTATTATGCTGCGCGGGCGCGATGCACGCCGACGCCGCGCCCGAGAACTTTCTTTCCGACCGGTTGTCTGATTAGGCACCCCCCCCCCCCCCCCCCCCCCCCCCCCCCTAATTTATATTATTCGGCGATTCCACGCACGCGTTAACCTACGCGGAATTTCATAGGCGACGGAGTTAGATGAGATCCCGGCAAAGCAACGCGTCAATACTGTTAATTAGTCGCGGTATTGTACGAGAGCCGGGGGCACGTAAGTGGGAACACCAACACTTCCGTCTGTAAGTGTTTAAACACTTCTGTACACACGGTTAGCCGGTGTGTCCTGCCGTTGTCCTAACAATTAAGCACGGATACGCTAAGACGGCATTTTTCGTCGGACGTGCGACGATTACATTGCCAATTTTCTCGTCTATTAACGCGGGAACAATTTGAACGGACAATGGGCGAATAAAAATGTCATGATTAAACTCCGAGTCGTTTTATTATTTCTGATGGAAATGATTGGACAAACTATCAAAGTGTAAATTTGAAACATTTTTGTATTCTCTTCAACTTATTCCATTTATGAAAATTATTCGATTATGTATTTTTTTATTTAATTTTAATTCCTATAATTGAGTTAGACGGTTCTTATTTTATATACAAATTTGCAGTCTCGTTTTAACTTCTCGATGTTTAATAGACTTTATTGAGTTTAAAGAAGTATATTATACAATTTGCTATATATTGTTTCGCTGTTATTGTTTAATTTTTATTAATACACAGCGTTCCATGCACAAAAGCAGTATAATAACGTAATATTTTATAGCTCTCCCTATACAATTATAATCACTGCGGTTTGTTTATAGCAATTTTACAGCTTTGCAAACTTTACTTCTTTCGTGCAGACTCGAGAAAACCATGTCGTTAAGATAATAAACATATGAGATAACAAATAATCTAGAATAATGCAGTTTATTCGTTGCTTATTCTACGATATCGTACAAGAAACAGGTATATTATTTAGTTTGCCAAAATTGGAACATAGTCATATTTCTCCGGAATCGATGTTCAATGTTGGGGATAAACGTGTGATAAATTATAGATCGGTTCCTCCATCTAGAAAATTAGTGATTAATTGAAGTGCCGGCGAACACGATCGCAGCAGACATTAGACAAAAAGCTCGGTGGCACTGCGGCCTATAGCTCACTCGGCAATACCCTTAGAAATACAAAAATGCTACTTGCTTCTTCCGAAGGGAATTTCTATGTAAAATTGTTCCGGAAAGCACGAATATTACTATGAAAAAGATTACAAATATTAATTCGAGAATCCAAGAAATTGACACGAGTAAAAAATTTTAACCCTTTGCGGTCGAGTGGCGACTCTTTTTCGCCGCTGTAAATTTTTCAAAATTATATTTATCAAGTTTACTTACATATAAAAAAAATTATGTGCCTGTCAACTGTTGCACAAGTCGCAAAATTAAATTTTACAATGTGTAAAATGCACCAGGTTATGCAAAATGGAAACGTTATAAGTTTGGAAAATTATTTTGGATCTGGAGGTAAAAATGGCGGCGACTGCAAAGGGTTAACATCGCTTTCAGACGATTTTCTACCCTCAACACGTGTATAAAAAAGGAGTGAAAAACAAAAGGTGAATATCTGCTGTAAGAAATTTCTCTTACGGGATCACCCTTATCAACCTAATTTAATCATGTAAAAAAAATACAAAATCGTGTTATTTGCAAGGATACCGCATCGCGCGAAAAATCACTTTGAAATATCGCGCATAACCTCGAAAACGTCTTAGCGAAATTGTAGCGGGTTCCGAGGACCGCGCGGAAAACTGCATAGCCGCGTTTTTGCCGAAAAACAAAATTTTTCGGACCGGCGGCGTCACGGTGTCGAGAAAAAGAACCGACGGTTCGATATGCCTGATATTTTCCATGCGTTTTTCGGCAAATGTGCTTCCCTCGGCTGAGCACAGAGCACCCAATATTTGCGAAGTTCGATTTTTGCCAGTAAAAAACAAACCAGTATTCGACGCAAATCAATTTTTCCAGGTGTTGCTATTGTTTTATTCGCCGGTATTTCGTATTTATTCTCGTCCAGACGATAGTCACGCTCGCGCGGGGATAAGTTTTTTTTTCCCCTCCCGTTTCGACGAAACGAAATGGCCGAGGCGCGCAGCTTTGCAACGAAAACGAAACTTTTCGCGATCCACGCGATACCTGTAACCTGAGACCGAGTCATTAGGAGGGCATGAAAAAAATATTCAACGTATCGTCGAACGCTGGTTCGATGAACATTGTTTAAATTGTCGCGTTCTTCGCACCCGTTTCGAAGCGAAACGTACTGCCTGTCTTTAAACAATTGTTGAAAATATTTATTCACGTTCTATAATTATAGATTCATTTGTTCATTTATTTTTCTTTATTTTCAAACGTTCCAGTAAGTAATTACAGGCGTCTTATTACTTAACTATTGCCATTTTTTAAGTTGTTAATAGGGGTTTCTAAGCACAGTATTTTTATTACACAATGACATGTATTACACGTTTAATTTTTCTGGGAAATATCTGCTTTGTTATTTTGTTATTATATTATATGTGATATCTTTAACATTAGACCTTCTGAGGTCTAAAAGTGACTAACAAAACTTGTCTCATAAGAATTACTACATAGAATTTACTCAAATCTTTCATAACTTTTACAATAGCGTGCGACTGATCAAAAAAATTCTTTAACGGAAGCATCTTTATAATTTCAATGATTGCAACATAAAAACTGTAAAACCTGTCATTTGACCAGCGGTGAAATATTTAGTGTCAATATACTTGTGCATTCGAAATAGAATTTTCTCAATTGCCACGTTGGTAAAAGTAAAAATAACAACAGTAAAAGTGACATGCAAATTGTAAAACACGTCGATCCCAATTATTCCGTTCTTTGTTGCTACAGTAATGTGTCGTGACACTTCGACGATAATGCGAGCACCTATCCTGCTTCTTAGACGCGTAAAAAGATCATTCGCGACGAAGCGCAATTGTTCATAGTGGCTAAGATATGTTAAGGAGGGGAAATCTCCGGCTAGCTTTATCTTAAACAAATCTCTCTACATATCTGTACAGGGGGGGATACTTAACAAACACACGAGAACTACAAAGGGAATACTTGAGTGGCCAGATTTCTGTGCGTTATCTTGTGTAGTGCGCCCGCTCGGATGTGCTTTGTCACGCGTTTTACGTTCACTTGATGAAA
The DNA here is from genome assembly GCF_028453695.1 of Augochlora pura. NCBI lineage: Eukaryota > Metazoa > Arthropoda > Insecta > Hymenoptera > Halictidae > Augochlora > Augochlora pura. The sequence goes on along the minus strand of NC_135777.1, from coordinate 16,311,905 downwards.
GAGATAATGGTACAAAACGCAAACCGAGTTAATTAATTCTGGTTCGTATCATACTAATCAACTTGTACGTTTCTTTATCGTGCTTTTGATTACGATGCATGAAAAGTCGTTCTCGTGGCGTATTTCTTGCGAAATTCAGTGTTCTTCGCGGAAATATCCGTGAAACCGCGGCGATTAACAATTATACACAGCAATTACCGCAGCGTATTTTCGCAGGAGAAACTTTCGATCCGAAGCTCGCATAATTTATTATGATATTGTTTTACAAATAAGAGTATACCTTCTATGAAATTTCTATGTGAATTGTATATATACTTTTACAGTGAAATATTTCACGGAAAAGAGTGTATGTTTTTAAGCCTGCTTGAAGATTCATATTAATATCGACGAATAATTAAATCGAACGTTACATACAGTTTTTGTCTTTGTACAAGTGCGCAGATAAAACACGAAGATCAATGAAAGATAAATCATCGACGGGGACACGTAGATACGGATCAAGATTAAAGTGGCGGTCGATGGCGTTCAATGCAAACGCGAACACACGGGCTCGCGTACGTATCGAAAATGCAACCCCACCCGATCCTATAATCTCGAAAATGAAACGGAACACGCGGCGAAGCAACGTTCTACAATCGCATAAACAAAGACGAGCGAGACCGCGCGTGCCGAAATCTCAAATTTCTCGTCCGCCGTTATTCCCCCATTCAGCTTCTTCCGCCATTCACGGGGAACCATCCGTCCCGTCCGACGCGCGACTAATTTTTATCGCCGCCGTTCAGTATGGAACAATGAAAGGGTCAATCATTCGCAAATGCAAAACGAGCCACACGAGCGGAGGCGTCGCAGTGGCGCGCGGCGGACCGACCGCGGTCGTTAAACATTTCTCGAGGACATGAATTTGCAGGTGGCTGGGTTTACCGTCCGCATTAAAATTAAAAACTTCGACACTTCGCACGGTCAAACGCCTTGCCGCGGCGCACGGAACTTCCTCGTCTGAAACTGAAAAACGTGAGCACACCCACGCGCGGAGGCGTCGCTCGTAACTTTCGTTCGCCTGAGAGCGTCGACTCTCCCCCCGGGCCTGCCTAAATTCCGTTTCCAGGGAAATTTCATTTTCTTTTTTTTTCTTCCTTCGCGCGATAAACATAAATAACGACGGACCGTAGGCGTCGTATTGACTCGCGGGGGTTGTCGTCGTGGAGAGTCGGTCGGGGCTGGCGGAGTGCCGATAGACATTTGCCGGTGATTTATGAAAAATTCATTTGCCCGCTTTTCAGCTGTCAATACGCGTTATCGCGCGCGGGCCAACCCCGTCGCGGTCCTCGACCGACGCGGGCTCGCGCGAGCTTTCGCCCGGCAAATGAAATAGATCCGTTCGCCCTAAGGAAATCGGGCTATTTATGACGCGCTATTTATAAACGGCGACGTCCAGCGACGAGCACAAAGAGTTTGACGGCGTCAACCGCTCGTTGCTATTTGTTTGCGCCAGGAAGCAGATAGCGCGGCACGGACAATCCTCCCTCCCCCCTCTCCCTGCACGGAAGCTAATAATTCACAACTAACGGAGATCGAGCGGCATCGATCGCCGCGGGATCCTTCCACGATCTGATCGATACGATTTTTCGTTCCGACGGCGAGCGCGCACGGACGGCCGCGGACGCTGTTCACGATTTTCAATCGTTTAAACAACAATTTGCCACTTGGCCTCTGGCCGACTGCAAATAATCCCTTAACGTGCCGCCCGTCGTCGCCCTTTGTTTTCGATTTTCCGATAGACATTTTATAAACGAAAAATGCGACGAAGTTACAATTACCGAAGTGTCGACAACATTTAGCACGGCGACGGGAACGACGAATTTTATTTCGCAAATGATACGACACGATTGTTAATACCGATATGAAACATTACGTGCGCGGACACGCGTCGAACAATGATTAAAGTTGAACGGAAACGATTGTACGATGATTCCGATGGTCGAGAATACGAGAGGACACCGCGCGACGCGAAGGAGATTCGTAACGAAAATATTATAAATTTGACAGATTAGGAACCGCCTGAAACGCGGTTTAAATATTCGATAAACCGCTCGGCGAAGTAGAAAAGCTTGAATTCGACTGGAACGCGCGGCGGACCCGTCTAGAAAAATCAGTATTTGCATAATCGACTGCCGCAAACGCGCAGCACGGCAGTCGATCAATTTAACCGTATATTTATTGTATCCCGACTCGTTTGTGTTGCACGTACAAACGTTGGGATCTCTCGCTCGAACTTCAATTACAATTCCCATTAACCCTCATTATTGCGTGATGGTAGATCATAGATCTATACCGAGCAGCCTACCGTCGAAGAGAGAGAGAGAGAGAGAGAGAGGGAGGAGAGGAGAGAGAGAGAGAGGAGGGGTGAGAGAGATATGGAGAAGGGATAGAGGGGGTAGTAGATAGTTCCGTAATCCCGTTAATTGAACGATCAGTTCGCATTAATAATTCAAAAAGAGGTATCCGCGAGCGAGACTTGACACAGGAACGAAGATGGAAGAGAAGACGAACGAAGAAACGGGATAGAAATCAGTGAGAACGTGCTGTCACGATGCGACTCACCTTGATGAAACACTACGCGATCCGCATTGTGTCCACTCGCGTGTCCCATGCCGTCGATCCCGACAAACATCAGAAGAGAGGTGAGCAACGCGATCATCGAGACCGTTCTTGCCGCGTGAACGGCACGTCCTGTCATTCCTGGTTGCTATCGAGTGATCGTGGGAGCCGTTGCGATATCGAAAACACGACCTTGGTCGGGGACCGGCGATCCGCGGTGCGGCAGCGGCAACGGTAGCGGCAGCGGCAACGTTCAATTTGCACTGGTCTCGCTTTGTTTCGCGGATCGGTGCCCGATTAGCGCACCTGATGCCGCTCAGAGCGCCTTCTGCGTGCGAGGCACGTGCTCCGAGCAGTCCCCGGCCGAACGACTGCGCTCATCTCCACTGGTTCCTCGGCTTCGGCTGGCTGTCCCTTGGCACCGAACAGGTCCGACCCCCCTACGCATCCGGTTCACACAACACGGAAATCGGTTGTCCCTCTCGGGGAGAGCACACTGCGTGTCAGCGGTAGGGTAAAGTGTCCTTCGGGAAGCGAATCGCGGATCCCGTTGTCCCCGGTCCGCGTCGCGACGGAACGGTGCGAAACGTAACGGATAAACGGCAGCAGCGCGATGAGACGCGCCGAGTTTCAAGGCCACCAAAACACTCGAAAAGTACAGCGGTGGTCGGCGCGTATTAATAAGGAGAGAAGAGGGTCCACGACGAGCTCTCCTTCCCGAGGCTGGTCCTGGTCCCTCTGTCCCGGGCCGTAGACTGTCTGCTGCCTGGAAATCCTCGGTGTACGGAGTATGCTCCTGCTTTCACCTCCACCTCCACCGTCTACCTACAACCCCACCTCCGAAGGCACCACTTCCACCCACCACCACTCGCCGCCGATAAACTTCCTACGGGCACCCTCCGACATCCACCTCCCTCGCTTCTCTCTACCCTCTGCCGCCTGCAGCCCGCACCAGGAACCGTCTACCGGCCAGCGCCTGCGCCAACCAAACTGTGCCCTGATGCCCGGGCACTGCTGCTGCCACTGCTGGTACCTCTGCTGCTTTCTCGTACCTTCACAAATCTCTCCTCCTCCTACTCTTCCTACTCCACCACCTCCGACCTCATCCTCCTCTAACCCTCGCTCGAACTATCCTCTTTTATACGCCTCTTTCTCTCTGTGTATCACTGTCTGGCCCTGTCTTCCCGCGGACTTCTCCGTCCGTTTTCCCGGCCCCTCTTTTCTTCGCCAGGTTTCTCTCCTTTCTCTCTGTCCGCCGTCGGATCCCGTCTATGCCGGCTCCTCTCTCTCTCTCTACCTACGTCCCGGCGACCACCTTCTCATCTTTTTCCTTCCTCCGGGGCCGTTCTACGGCCCTCCGCGACCGGCGAAGGCCTACGCCAACCTTCGTTTCTCTTCGGTCTCCCCGTGCTGTTTGAGTTCCTGTTTCTTTCCTTCGTCCCCCGCGCACACGTATATATGTATATACATACCCTCTCTCCGTCCCGCGACCCCCTTCGTCCGCCTCCTCCTACCTACCTCCCTCCCTCCCTCCCTCCCTCCCTTCCCCCGACGCTTCATCCCCTCGCGCCGGTTCTTCTGGCAACGCGGCGACGTTACAGCTGCTTGGTCGACTGGCTACGCCGCATCCCTCTTGCCTGCTTCCAGAGATGTCCCTGGTACCAGGTAACGAGTTTCGTTAAAGCAACTTCCAGGCCCCCTCGTAATCGGTGACGTCGCGTGCCTATGATACCGGTTAATTCCGATGGCGAACCCCGCGACGACGCACCGGAGCGGAAACACGACGCCGCGCGCGCGGCGCCGAATTCCCCTGGAATCGTTCCGCTGAATTAATATATCCATTTCGCCGGTTAATTATTAAGCACCGCGCGCACAGCTATCCGGCGTCTGCTGGAACGGAGACGAGTTTCGGGGACCTTTCTCTTCTCCCCCTCTCTTTTCCTTTTGTTTTTTCTTTTTGGTTTTAGACGCGAAAAGTATGCATGGCGTGGGAATACGGTTCTACCGCAGTCGCGCGTGCGGTTCTTAGACTTCCAGCAGACGATGTTCTATGATGCTTTTGTTTGTTTATGCAGCGCACAATTGCGCAGGGATGGGGTCGCCGTTGTTAGCCGGTGTTGTTGGCCGACGTCCGGCAGTTGTGAGGAGAGACCGGCGGCTCTCTTCGTGCAAGGTAAAAATCGACTGCGAACGTTGCTGGGAATTTCGGGAACTTTCGGGGGTCGATGCGTCGTGCGATTGTTTCGGTGAGTCGAAGGTGATAGTGCGGTCATCTTCGAGTCTTTTGTTTGATTTGGTGGGGTGAATTGCGGCTACTTGAATATGGTTTAACAAATTTGAAGGGTTGAATTAGGGCGTGACAATAATGGTTTGTAATTGAAATAATTATAAGGCAGTCTTTGAAGTAAATTGTTTTGAGTACAGAAATATTTCTCGAATTGCGGGTTTTGGAGTAATGAGATACCAAATGTATAATAACGTTAAAAAAGTTTTCCAGAAGGTAATAAGTTCATCTTGTTGAAGTCCGAAAATAATTCTACAGTCGACTGATTTTGAAGTTGAAGAATTCACAGTTGAATAATTTTTAACAGTTATTATATTTATAATTATAATATAATTATAATTTAATAGTCATTGTATTTATATTTTTGATTATAATATAATTATAATTTAATAGTTATCATATTCTATATAACCATAAATATAATTGAGAACATTGGCACGATATTGCATGAATAAAGCACACCATTTAAATTATTACTACAGCACCCGCTTGTTAAACTTTAAAACAAATAATTGCAGTTCTATTGAATAATTTTTTCATAAAAATAATTGTCCGTTTCCTGGTTAAAAGTTGCTCTTTTTCTATTAAAAACTATATTCGAAATACCTACTCATACTAAAGCATTCGCAACGAATCACAATTGAAATATTTTTATAAATGTTACATAACTTTATGTAGAAAAATCTTTAAAATATTTATAGTAATAATCGAACTTATTTATATAACAGGCTACCAGCAAAATCATCCAGTTCTATAGCAAAATGATAGAGCAATTAATATAATCGAAATGAAAGGACGAAACAGCAATGAAAGCTGAAATATTGCAGAATAAGAGAAAGACAGGGAAATGGAAAATATTTATCGAAGTTGAAAGAGGAGTTTCGTTTCATCGTTTCCCGATTATGTCGTGAACAGTTGCCGAATGTTTCCGCGTTGTGTCCGCCGTTGGCTCCCCCGTTTTCCACGGAATATTACACCGTGTGATCGTATAATTATTGGTACCCGCAAATGTTTGATTGAGAAATATTTGATTATGAAGATGAAGGGCCCCGGCCGACGGAGTTTAACGGTTTTTCAGCATTCTAATTATCAGTTTGAATTACGGTAGCGGAGGGAACATTATCATTCCGCAGTAAATTATGATCGCCGTACGCAAAGAAAAACTTGGACGTCCAATTAATATTCCTGAAGGATTTATACGCCAATGTTTCACGTGTGCGACCGGCTGCGCATTTAATTGCAAATATTAAACCGCGACAAATAAAATGTTATATCGCGCGGGCCGCGCGATCTGAGTCGCCGTGCCAGAGCCACGAAATTCGCGCGGGCCGGCCAGGTTTTGTTGCGGAAAAGAAATCACCCCGGCAAGTCGGAATCCGCGATTCATCTTGTCCGGCGTACGCGCGAACGTTTGTCCATTAAACGTGAAATCTGGCAACTTTCTGCACGCTTTATCGACCCGAAAAATGAGCGTAGCGAAAATCATGCGCTTGGAATTCGCTTGAAAAATTTGATTAAACCGCGGGATGCCAGAAAATTTCATAAAACACTTCCTCGTTCGAAATGACAGGTATACATTTCCGCCGATCATTCCCCACTTCGTCGCATGACGCGTCCATAGAATTGGATATAAAAAAAAAGAGTATGAAAATGTTAACAAAAGTGCAGAAATCTCTTCAAAATGCAACCTGTATGTTCGTTGAATTTAATTTCATTGCGCTGAACGCGTAGCTGACGCCACTTGGAAAAATTGTCAACAAAGGAGCGAGTACATTGGTGTTAACGAGCTTCCAATTAATTCTCGACTCGCCTGAAAAAGTCAAATTTGAGAATCCACGCGGTGCAGTTGTCGCCGCGATGAACGGGTTGGACAAAAATTCGTTCGTCTTCGGCACAACTGCGCGCTAAAGAGGCTTTAAAAAGCTCGACCGAAAGAAATCCACGCGGCTTGAAATCCGCGATTTATCTTGTCCGCCGTACGCGCGAAACGTTTGTCCATTAAGCGTAAAATTCCGTAACTTCGCGCACGCTTTATCGGCCGAACAGAAAAAGGAAACCGGACGACTCAAAAAATCCGGCGTACGGAGAATCTTACGCAAAGTTTGCACTGAAAATGTCTAGAGATCGTCTACCGCCGCAACTGTTCAACGCAATGAACATTTTTTCGCTGACCTTCGCAGCTGTATTGTTTCATTATATACAACGCTCCCTCTGTACCAAATTCAAAAGGAATCTTAACAAGAAAACAGCGAGCGGTACAGCATTAACGCAGCTTCGTTCGCGCTGATGAAAAGCATCATTTCGGACGGTTTGTAGCCGATTACTGTGCCTTTAGTTTATTTTCAAACGTAATTAACTTTACATTCACTGAAGCAGACGTATTAAATTTGTATACTTAAATTGGATTTGTTAAAATTATATATGCGAGAGATTGAAGTTCTTAAAACAGTTAATAATAAGTTCCTAGTTAATAGTAACAGTATCGTGGCAATTATGATATAATACTTTATCAAAAAATATGACAAATTTTATTATTAATATAATTATGATGTATCTTTTCCAAAAACTCCGCTGAATGTTATAATTCAATGTTAAGGAATATCAATGAAATTCCGGAATTTCCATTCAACAGCGGAAACGCTCGAAGTCCGCAAACGGGGCACAGTAATTGGCTGCTTCAGCCTACTTGTCGCTTCTCCCCGGCGAGGCGGTGGAAACTAATCGAAACCAGCGTAACTGCTTGTATCGGAGATGAATAAGAAATTTAAAAGAATCTCGAGAACGAACGATCGGCTTGGCGGTAGAATTCGAATCGGCGAACGATCGAGGAAGGTCCGGTTCGACGCGGAATATCGCGACGCGATTGTATCATTTGCCCGGTATTTGTCGCGTCATTGATCAACGTCGCTCCTTTTCTCGCCGAAACGGCGGTTAGACGGCTCGTTCTGTTTCTCGACACGGTACAACGAGTTTCGTTGCGACAATTCCACGCATCTAAGGAGATCACGACCTACCGGGCGGGCACGGCGAGCTGCGCCGATGAGCACGAAGAAGCCGATGGTAGACGGCAAGAGTCGGGGAAGCGGTCTGGCCTGGACCCCCCCCTCGACGTTATGAGAATACGAGAGGCGGAATTTAGAATGATAGAAGTGATTGTTCTAAAATTACGAGGTACGATCTCCGCCGTCATTACTGCGTTCGGATGTCTACGATCTGCCGCGCCGCTGCGAAACGAGAAAGGAAAGGTAATTGACACTGAATTGCTTCAGAAAGGTATTCCGTTCCTCCCGCTAACCCAATAATTATTAATATTTCACGGAGATCGCGGGAATTGAGATTTCTTAATCTTCTGCCGCCTCTCCCCTCGATAATTTACTTACGGTCTTAAATATGTTCTGTTCGAACAATTGCCCGATTTCCCGCAGCGCTTCGCACCGAAGTATCGTTAAATCATTTCTTCGCCGTCTCTTACAATAAGCGCGCTGTTTGCTGGAATTGATTTGGATTATTTACTTCATTGTTTGGAACGTTTTCGGATTTAAATGTGCGCGATTATATTACAATACGTATTTTGTACATGTACCGGACATCGTATTTTAATTAATAAACGTGTAAAAGGTACGCAAAACTCACCGTATTTTTTTAAATGTATTCATATCATTTTTTCGATACAATGCACTTCGAAATTCTGAATAAAAATTTCATTAACCTAATTAAGTCGAAAAATTATTAATTTGATAGATATTGCAGTTTTACTATTGAGAATCCCTGTATCTGAATAATTGTGCAGCTGGTTGTAAATCTAATGGAACTTTTATCATTTTTATTACATTTATACAACATTAAAATAAATAAGAATTGTTCACGAAAAATTATATTCAGCAAAATTTCAATTTTGTTTCAAATTATGTTACATCGCGTCCGACTATGAACCGCACTTTCTACTTAGCGCGAATACTGCTGCGAACGTCTATAAACAAATGAATTTTTATGCAGCGGTTCTGGGAAAAGTGTTGCCGAGATTAGTGTTAGTACGAACTTTAGAAGTAATCAAGATCTCCGCTAAAATCGTGCCAACTCCGGAATGTAATTAACTTCGCTGCAAACGCCTGATATCAGCACTCTACAAATCGTGGCACTTGCCCGCTCGGAACCATTAGTTTACGCGCAACTTTTATCGGCAACGAATACAACTAAATCACCGTTAATATGTGTAAACATTGTCGCGACTAGAGATTAACTGCTATTGGTCAGACGTGCGAATTAAACGGCGCTTAAATGCGCGCGATTAATTTTCGGCGATGATTTAATCGGCAACTAATTTTTCGGAATAATTTTCGGAAGTTTTATTATGGTATTCCAGTGTAAGACTTTCCCGGGTCTTTCCAATTCTGGATTAGAAGCGGGAATGATAGAGCAGTGCTTCAACCACCGTGCCGCGGCGATGTATGAATTGGGATTTTGTTGGTCAGGATGTTCGGGTCAGATAATACAGAGTTCGGGTTACTTAGAGCTTAGATGGCGCTGCGAAAAGATGACTCGAAAATATTTGCGTAGAACGATCGATGTATTATAGTTTCATCACGTTGTAACGGGGCAAATAGTTTATAAGCAACGGAGTGGCAAGAACAGTTTCCCCGCGGAATGGTGCGCGTGTTTTAATAATGACCCGCCATCTGAGGTCATTAAAATGTACCCGCTAATCTAAATTTTACATGCACAGCGGCAGCTTCTTTATCGTATTGGCAACGATTTTATATGAAAAGAGCTAAGGTTAGTATTAAATAATAAGGGTCCTACAAATATTCATGTCATACAATATTTAAGTGTCTTATAACATGGCTTCTGCATTATAATTATTTAATATTATTATCTAATTTTATTTTTAATTGAAAGTATTCTTTTCCCATCAGTAGACAAAAATTCAATTTGTCAGGATTTAGTTGAATTCAATAACGATTTTAACATGAAAACGATAAAATAAGAATAGAAACGATTGCATCTTGAAATGGAAATGGTTGAATGAAAGTTTAAATGACGGATTCTTTGAATGAAAATAGTTAAGTGACAATATAAATGATGGAATCTTTAAATGAAAAAAGTCTAGCGAAAATAGAGATGATGGTACCTTTAAAAAAAAAGGGGTCAGTGAAAATATAAATGATGGAACATTTGACCGAATATGATTAAGCGAAAATAGAAATTACAATTCAAATAAAAATTATTAAGTTTGAATAAAAATGATTAATTCGTCGAATAGCTATGATGGATTTTTCAATGGCATAGAAACTATTGATGTTTCATTTAATTTCGTAACATCTATACGCTAATTATTGCATCCTGTAGCGTGATTCAATTTTTGATGAATATCTTCGTATTCCTTTTGTTCCGAGGAACAATGATTACGGTACAATTTTTAATTATTTAACGAAAGCTCGTCGCTTCCTGCTAATGCGATTAAAAATCGAGCCAGTGCCCGGGAGTGGCTGCCGCGAACGTTGTCTTATCGCGTTATTTCGATATTGCCCCGTGTTCTATTATTAATGTGTAACATTTACTATTATTACCAATCGGCAGATATGAAAGGTTGAAGTGCAGCTATCAGTAATTAACGGCTGCGTGAAGGCATCCCTGTGACAAATTTAACTCGGTTAGTAGTAGAGAGTGAAACCTCCGCGTGAATTTCGATCGATCGATCCCGTGCAAACGCGGGACTTGTTTAAGGGAACCGTGGCCGAGCGTGCACGAAATATGGAAATTGTTTAGCAACGTAATAATTACACGCGCAATTATACTACTTTCACCGTGACATCGATCCGCCGGGAATAAAAACACGCAACTCCTATCCCAATCGAGAAATACCATCGTGGCAAATCACTTGATGAAACGATTAAACCCTTTGCACTCGAGTGACGGCTCTGAAGCACCAATGATAATTTGTTATATTAATTCGAAAATAATGTTGACATTATTAAAGGCCGATCGATCTAAAAAAAAACTTCTGAAAACGTCACAATTTTACGAATTACAAGACTTCATTTGCGTAAATTGCACTAATATAAATGTTAATATAATGAATTGTAAATAAATTGTACTATTCTAAAATGGGAATATAGCTGGTCAAATTCACTATTTTAGATCTAGGCTTAAAATGGCTTCGAGTGCAAAGAGTTATTTTTTATTGCACGTATACGTGTATACCCTTAATGGCAAGACACACTAAACGGCGATTAATTATTAACTCTTTTCATAAAAATGAAATTCAGACGCTATTAATTCTCATTAATTTATACCTTCCTTTGCATTTTAAAAATCTGCAGGTCGCGTGAATGCATCAAGATCCACAGCCTAGTAATTATCCATACATTCGTCAAACGTGTACGCGATAATTCACGGCAAATATCAGTATTTTATAATTTATGTAATATTGAAACGTACGTTCACGCTATTCGAATGGTTTCATCGAAAGACCACAAATTCTTTGTTTATGTACAGAGACGGGTTATTCGGTCGCGATATTAATATAATTCGTTTGTTCGAAATAAACTCCTCGCTTAATTTATTAACAATACTTAATAACTCGATACAGCCGCGCGAGAATCGATACGCAATAATAATACCCGATTAAAAATTGATTTCACATTAAATTCTCTTTAATTTATTGCATCTTGCGGGAACGCCGCGCGGACGCGTCGGGATTCGCAAACGCTCGTAAATAAATCGTTTAACGCAATTATTCAATTAATTGCCGACACGGTGCGCGACGTACTCGTAAATCGTAAAGGATCCAAACTATCGATACTTAGAATTCTTTATTGCGCGAATACGTTTCACGCATAAACAATTCATTTTTCACTGTAACAATGTACCAGACTCGCGGCGAAGATTTCATGAACTGCTAAATATGAATTTTACTTATTTATTCTAAATTGAAACGAAAATTAATTCTCCTATTATTAGTTTTAGAGAATAAATGTAAATGAAAATAAAAATTGCATCGTTCTTTTAGGATAATTATTAAAAATGAAGCAGTGCTAGTCAACGTAGCTGTAAAAGAAATCATAGTTGAGGCTCGTCACCTGCAACGCCATTGTTCAATAAAAATTAATTTAGCACCATGACTGGACCAAGGAATTCTATTATCCGAATACACAATGAAATAAAAACAGTCGAATTGGAATTTAAAAAATTTATCTCACAAATAATTCGGTAATACTTATCTCAGTGAATTCTTCATAAAATATATTACTCAATTAAAATGTAAATCAAAAGACCATTAAAAAAAATAAATATCTTAACATTTTAACGTTTCACGGATCCTAATAAAATTTCGGCAGACGCGATCGCGCGCGGCGTAAAAATGAACGTCGATGCAAATAATTCAGCGACTCATACACGGTTGACGGGGGCAATCAAAGCGTTAATCAAGATATCCGAGGTTTCGCCCGTGCCAACGAACCTAATTGTTCAGGCGCTAATACCACCAATTACACGTCGCGAGAAACCGTCGACCGCCATTACAAATTCACGGCGAAGGTACTCGGAAAATATAATAACCTTGCGGCCGGTACGAATTGAATAATTCACCTCGAACTGTCCGCGAGCACCGCGCGCGTACCGCTCTGTTTGTTAATACTTTAACCGTGCGATAAAAGAAGAGCCCGGCGACCGTCAGAGGGATACACGCGCCGAACAAATTCGAGCGTTACCGTCGGATTGCTCCGGTCCGCGACAAACACGCTCGGACGAATATAATACGCGTTACGTAATTTAAAATAACCGAGCGCGCGGAATTAAAGTTTCGCGGTTTTGAGGGGAGCGGAGGGCGGAGGGGAGGGGGAGAGAGAGAGAGCGGTCGCGCGCAGCCGCCGTCGCTTCCCGCCGAAAAACCGAGAAAAAAGAACGGCGGACGGAGAAACAAACGCGCGGAATTGCTTAAGCTAAACGGGCACGGATACGCGGACGGTGGCCAACGTTAACAAGTGCATAGAACGCACATGCCGGCGTTCGCGGTGGTTGCGCGCACAAGCCCGACAAACGGCGCGCACCGCCCCGGGGAACGGGGAAAGGAGATAAATGCCTCGTATATAGCCGCATCGGATATCAATTCATAATAAGGCACTAATTGCGAACTGTTTCCTATGTTTGAATTTCATCCTTGCAAGAATAATGCGCGTATCAGGGATCGCGTTTGCGCCTTCCATGGATTACAAAATCAAGGCTGCGTCACCGTATCGGGATCCTGTGTCGGCTATTCTAGGATTTCCCGCTGATTTCTCTTGCTGTTGGACGCGTTCACGAGCGACGCCGCCGCGCAGTTCTCGAATAATAATTTTTGTACGCTTCGTGGACTAATAAAGGTTTTTATCCGCTTCGTGGGCTAATAAAGTTTTTATCTGCTCGGTGGACTTCGACGAGTCACGTCGAGGTTTCTACTTGCAATACGTTTAGAAATCAAATTCCGTCCTCTTGGCGTCGATGTTTAACCCCTTCCCGTACTTTAGCGAGTCAGACTCGCGATGAAGATTTTTGCCCGAACATGAATATCGCGAGTCGGACTCGCGAACAGTTACTTGGGCCAAACATAAATATTGCGAGTCTGAGTCGCGAACACATACTTGGGCATCTACATTTCGGATCGTATTGCGACTGTTTACAAACATCAGTCTGGTCTGTTTAGCGCGCGTTGATACGGGCCGCTCGGGCCCGAGTTTCGTTGAGCTAAATGGCACGGGAGGGGGTCAAGCAAATATTCACACACTTGCTAATGTTTTATTTTGGAATAGTTGATACTTTTTTCAGTTCACCGACTTTCGAGTTTTTCATGTGTTTTTGGTGGTATTCAATGTGAACAGCATTTCGCAGTTCGAAATGAAAATTCAGATGTTGTATAAATATACTGTTACTAACACTCAAATGGATACCCTGAACAACATTATAAAATAACTCTCCTAAAATGCTTTATCAGCGTGAGAATAAATTTATTTAGACTCTTCAACATTTTCATTAAAATCGAAGCCTGAATAAAGGAGTTTTCTTTTCCATTAAAAAGAAGTATTCATAATTTCCTCGCACGATTTCTACCAAATTTAAGATATGACAACTTTTTTATTAAACTTATAGCTTTTTAATACGATTAACTGAAACTTTGATTCTGCTCATCGTTTAAAAGGATCAAACGATTTCTTGAACGTGTAAAGAACGCACGAAGTTGAAGCGCGAAGGTAAATTTTCGTTTCACGCACGGAAGATCGACTTATTTTTAAATAAATTTTTAATGACCGTTGTTCTTGGGATGTTCTTGGCAAGTGATGTAAAAGAAAAGGATCGTCGAGTATTAACGGAGTTATGACTAGGACGGGTACGTACGGCAATAAAAAGCGATCGAGGTAGCGCGCAACGCGTCGGTAAAGCAACTGTGTAATTTCTTTATGGTTATCATTTCTTTTATGACTGCAGCGCCGCTTAACGCAACGCGGTGGTTAGCAACGTTTGGATAGCTCATTTCTCAAATCTGTGGGTTTAATTACTTCAAATTTCAATTATAATCGTTGATTGCCCCGGAATCTCTGGTGCTTTCCGCTCGGGAGTCGGTTATCCGAATTATAATTCGCGATTTAAGAGACCTCTGCTGTCGATTTCCTTCAAACTATGCAGTTACGTCCACTGCGCATCTTTTTACAATTAAAACTATAATTATAATGTTAATTTAACTTTCTATAATTTTATAAAGCAACTATGTTCTATGATTTTTCATATTTGTTAACTTGTACAAATTTTTCCACACTTCCTTTATACCGTGTACCAGGGTGCAATGGTATTATGCAAATTTTAATGTATAGTTTAATTATTTATATATTTAAATCTATTATTTATTTATTATTTATTTCAGTTGCTTTTAGTGGAATCAATAAAATTGTAGCCAAAGTTTATTCTTTAAATTTTGTATTGTAACCGCACTGGGTGTAAAAATGCTCTTGCGTAATCATTAAATATAATAAACATAAGCAAGTAATTTTAATCGTCACTTTATTCGTAAATTAAAACGACGTTTTCAATGTCGTTTACTAAGTAATATAATAAGTTATTTTAGCTTGATGTAATATTATTTTGTTATTCTGTCTTGAATGTATGGATGTTAATGTCGTATATATTTTTACCGATACCGAGTTATAAACTTTTACCTTTTTTCCGCTTTTATAAACTTTTTATACGTGGCAAGTAAAAGTTGGACCGGTAACGGTTGCTAAATATTTGCTCCAGAGCCTTCCTATGCTTAATCTAAAATAACTTTTCTATAAATCGATAATAAGTATAATCACTTTCCTATCGGCAAGAAATCGATTATCCAAACATTACGTATCCTAACTACCTCGGCTATATCTCTGTTTATAATCTTGACAAGATTCAGTACAAATATCAAGCAGTTGGCAAAGTATATGCAAGAAATTAATTTAACATAAAAGCGAGCGGAACGATCGGTTGTTGTTAACGATAATAATAATAATAATAATTGGTGAATGACGTATATTAATAATAAGATTAATAATAAGCGTAATAATAATAAGGATATTAATAATAAGGATGTTAATAACAAGCATATTTTAATAGTAGGCATATTAAATGTAAGCAGATTAATAACAAGCATATTAATAATAAGCATATTAACAGTAAGTTATTCGACTTCTTCCTACTTGAAAAAGTATATATTTATTACTGTGTTGTAGACGAATCTTAAAAAGCATATTATACTATAATTATTCGAAACAACATTAATTTTATACTATTACTACACGTTAAAAATTGGAGTAGCTATTCTACAATTTCTAGAAAAATTCTTAACCGTAAATTATAAACTCCTAACAATTGTGAAACCGTGAAATGAAAACGATTAAATACAACAATACATCACATCGATTGCATAATTCTTATTTGCAAATAAACCTGAATAAAGTCCAAATATTCGGTTAGAAGAAAATTCGGACACGGTTGCACAGTTTCGAGCACCGCAGAGACATCAACCAACGCGTTAACATTTATCGCTGATTCCCGCTGATTAAAGTTTAAAACGATTGATAAATATTTTCCAGACATGTTGCTAGCAAACGTTCGACCCCCCCGGTATTATTGCACGGTTCACGTATCTGAAATCTCAGAACAACATACCGACTCGGAAACCATTCTTATCATCGCTGCAGGCGTTCTCGTCTGCAATATTTTCGTCTAATGAAATCTCAACTCCCGATAATAAACACAATATTTTCTCAGCACGTATTTTCCTATTATCTATTCGATTCCTCGTACCGGTATTACCTTTACCGTCGGTGCTTTCTTTATTATAACCACGATCGTTTCTTTTTTTTTCAACGATGATCAAAACTGATCATTCCGACAAATCGCCGTGGTTTGCTCGACGCTCGTGATTCGAATGATACAGAAGCGTGGGATTAATAATACAATGTTTTTACTGCAATTTTCATATGGCGAACACATTCACGGACACCGCGTACGTAGCGTTCGATCGCCGCGTCCGTGATTTTCACGCTGTCGATCGTGCCGGATGA
Organism: Augochlora pura; assembly: GCF_028453695.1. Lineage (NCBI taxonomy): Eukaryota > Metazoa > Arthropoda > Insecta > Hymenoptera > Halictidae > Augochlora > Augochlora pura. The sequence goes on along the minus strand of NC_135777.1, from coordinate 16,295,459 downwards.
AGTTTTTACGAACTGTTTAATTAGAACGCGATAGTGCAAAATAATTAAACGTGGAAACGGTAAATCGTTTAAATTAAAGTCTAGTATTCCATAGTATTTAATCAATTATTGTTCTCGGATTTTAAGGATTCGTGGCATCATTATCGTCTCATCGAAATTATCGAATAGAGATATACTTTATCATATAGTTTTTATATCTAGAAAATGTGTGTTTTGTATTAACAATAGGATCTACAGATTAATTATTATTACGAGACGTGTGAGGATTAATTGTAAGAAACACGTTTCTAGAGTGTCACTTAAGGGAGAGACTCGGGAGAAAGGTAACATTTGACAACTTTTTTATAACATAAAACCTTGATGAAACGAATCGCTACTTGGCATTTATTTTCTTTAACATTTCAAGATACGAACTGTTTATTATCGTTACATTTCGCCGACTTTTAAAGCAATAGTACGCATCAATCTTTGTGGACTTCACCGTCTACGGCGTGCAGTCTAAAAATACTTTTCTTTCGTTCGTTTCTCAGAGAATTATTATACATTAAAAGGTGAGCGAATTATAAGTATATAGTCCATTTACATCTCGATTCGTGTTCGTTAAAAACGCCACCAGCACTGATCGCGCAGTATTTGTCGGATATTATCGGAACGCGGAAGATAATTTTCCGCAGTACGTTTTCCCGGTTATTAAATAATTTATCGGCACAAAAGAGCCCGGGTAATACCGTGCCGCCCGTCAATTTATATTTTTCCCTTAAACCCGTACAATTTTCCATACTTTATCCCGGTGGTACTTTGTATCCGGTATCAGCCGGCAACGTCTGTTGCACGAATGAAAAGACAGTCGCCTTATAATGAAAACGAAACTTCTATAAAAGTACAAAGGGAACACTGAAACAGGCAACGTTGAAAAATTAAACTGCGTGGATCACGTCGACGAGCCGGCAAGCGAGCGAGCTAGCGAGCGAGCAAGCGAGCAGGGCAGGCAGGCAGGCAAGCAACCATGCGGCCCGGCAAACTAGCAAACGACGGACAAGATAGTGGAAAACGGCGAGGGCGGATCCTCCCGGGGTCGTTGTTGCTCCCCGTAACAGAGACAGAGAGTAACTCATAACGCGTAACGTTAATTGCAAAACGCTTCGCGGTCGAATTTCCTTCCCGTGAACAATTCTGTATTCCGATACGTTTGTATCTCGACCAATTGCAAACCCGATTACGTGCTCGCATAATACGACGAGCATATAATTAACAGACGTCGACGGAGGCCGCCGCGGCAACGGGTAAACGTGTGAAAGTAATTAATTGCGCCCGTCACGCATGACGAGGAAACAGGCCAATTAACCTTGCCACTAGCCCAGTCAAGGCAAAAGTGTTTAATTTCTAATTGTTTCCCCATGCGCTTAATACCCGCGTCAATATTCGATACCCTGTCGTTAACGAGTTCCGTTAACGACGCGCCGCGACGCTCGATTGGCTGGTCGCCGGCCTGGTTATTACGAAGTTTATCGTGCTAAATGCTTTTTTCGCTCATCCCCCCTGATCACCATTCCCATTCCCACGTATTCCCGCCGCCCAGACAACTGTTACTAAAGGCGATAGTTTAGTACAATTACTCGACCAATTGAATCGGCGAGATCGGAAACAACGTGGCTCGACCTGCTCCTTCTTTTTCTCTCCGCCTTTCTTTCTCTATTTTCTTTTTTTTATTGAAAATTGACACGCAGCACGATGTTGGGAATCGGTGTTTCAACCGAAAATGTGCAACTTTTAACGGTTGAACGATGTTCCGACTTAGGATTATTTGCAATTTGATTTATTAACGTTTTAACAGATATTTTTTAACGGACTGCTTCTGATCGCGTTAGTTTTCCTATAGAGATTGATGAAATAAATAAAAAATATACCTTCTTCTAACTTACGTTGCATGATCTGTAATTTTCGCAAAGATCAACAGTCTACCAGCAATTTCATGTGTTCTATGTTGTATTAAATTTTAAACACAGTTGGAAATTTTTTGGCATCGTTGTAAAATGTACTATTTTATATGTATTTTAAGCTGTATAATATCTATTCACGCAGATCAATTCAAGATACGATTTGATTTTTACTATTAAATTCTTCTCTTATGCAGAGTCTTCAAAAAATTTCTAACGATACTAAATTGAGAGGTACCTGAGCTCAATTTGAAGTAACTTTTTCCTTTACAAAATTGTTCTCTGAGGCATCGTTAACGAGTTATTAACGAAAAACGTTGACCAATGAGAGGCGAGCATACGCGGCGGCTGAGTCAAGTAAGCGAAACATGGCTTCGCATCGCGCCAGCAGAGTTTGCCTCTCATTGGTCACTGCTTGTTCGTTAATAACTCTTTAACGACGCCTCTAAAACAATTTTTGCAGAGGAAAAAGTTGCTTAAAACGATCTCGGGTACCCTCTTCCATATTGTTATTAATTTTTAAAACACTCTGAACATTCATTCAAGTCTTCGTCAATAATCTGTTGCTAATTAACGAAATCAATAATTCACCACAACCAGAAATGATTTTGAATGCATAATCCATACACGCTGATATTTCCAAATAAAATATTATAATTCTATTGTCGGTTATAAGGTCGACTCTGAAGAACCAGATTATATCTCACCGAAGCAGTTAAATCGCGGTACAATATTTTATGAATACTTTCGAACGTCAAAGGACTCGATCGAAATTTCATCGCATGAAATGAAGCGGATGAATGCCGAAGGTAACATTGTATAAAGAAAAGATTGATATCGTCAATGAAAACGAGCGGAACGAACTGGTTCCGAAATCGGTCAGGAATTAGTATAAATGGTCCTTAAATAGATGCTCAATGTGCGCGGCCGCGCGTGTAGTACCAATCCCGGTCGAAATCATTAGCAGGATTGATCAGCCGGATTGCGCAATAAAAACCGCCTTTGTCGATCGACAGTTCGGAGTGCTATATATACATCATGAACGTACTCCGAAACACGGTCTATGCGTGTCCACTGCCGCCGCGCGCGTCTCCCCGCCGTAGAACGATGGTTCCGGGGAAGGTATAAGCTTATGCTGCCGCGCGCGGGCGGACTATTTGCCCGGTCCAAGGCAAAATCTGTTCCTGGGACGGACAAGTTGCCCACTTAAATACTAGATGGGACACGGGATGAGGAATGCAATCGGACAGAAGGCGCTTCTGCCGCGCGGAAAAAGAAACCGAAAATGTAGTAAAAGGTTTTCGCCATACGGAGGCCCTGTTCTTTGGGAAGTCGAATGTAAACATAGAGAGCCGGACCGGCCTTCCGAGCGCGACTGGCTAATGCAGCTCACCATCCCCATGCTCATTCTGCTTGCTCTGCCATCCTAAACGTCTGGGCATTTACGCTAGCGCACTATCGCGCCGTAAGCGTCTGGGATACCTGCCGATTTTAGATGCGATGGCGTAGTCCCAAGATCGTTTCCCTTCCCTGTTTCGATCGGAAGCCTTATCGAATTTTTATGCATGTGCAGTCGGCCTAGAAAATAACTTTTTATAATTCAATATAACTTTCTATAATTTAATATAATTTTATATCATTTTATATCGTTTCGTATCATTTTATATCATTTTACATCATGTTATATCGTTTTATATCATGTTATATCATTTTATATCATGTTATATAATTTAATATAATTTTACATAATTTAATACAATTTAATATAATTTAAATTAGAATTTTATAATTAGATTAAGCGATCTACATTTATTAGAGACGTTTACTGGACAACGGTTAGAAAATTATTCTCAAAAACTGCGAGATTCGTTTTTAACTTTTCAACCGAAGCAAAGAAGGAAAATTTAAATAATACGTCGAAATATCTTCATTATTTTTATGAATATGAAAAAATGTATTGAAACAACTTTGTTTAGATCAAATCTAAAAATATTACGATTCATACTTTTCCTCCGTCAAGGTCTTTTTTTTACTATTAAAAGTTATCGTCATTTTTTGTACATTAACCCTTCACATGGTAAGGACGAATTCAACGAGCTCTCACGCTGCGACCTAAAATGACCTTTGAAAAATAGGGGTTGATGCGCAAAAAACAGCGACGAGAAATGCATTTCATTTAACAGAGTCGCTACCGAATCATTTTATAAAATATGATAAAGATATCGTCAAGATGAATTTGTAAATCCCCTAACCATTATACCGTTGCAATTTTAAACAATTAAATACATCAAATTAATTTGATAATGTTACGTAAAGTCATGACCGTCGCACAGGTATGTCACTGCTGGCAAATATTTGATACAGTACTGAGAAACTGTGAAAGAAAGTATAGAAACTGTGAAAAATGTTTACGCGTAACAGTGTCCGTTTCGCAAGACGTAGATCGTATTTGGGGAACAACGAAACTCTGTTTCTTCGGAGGAGCGGTCAGCGGCCACGTAACCGAACCAGAGTATTCAAATTACCCAGGATTCATGAGTACACATTGAACATGATCCCGGGCCAACAGTAGGCGGTGTTTGCATTATTGCGATTCATCTCTGGTCGCCTAGCTGACTCCAATTTCTGAATGGGGGTACTTCGAAGATCAAAACAAAAGCTGAAGCACGCGCGACGCATTGTCTATTTATTTAATTAATAATGCGCGCTAGGTCCGGGGCCAGGTCCGGGGCCGACGGGTATGTCGGCCAGCGGGATCGGGAACGAGGTTTACATAGGATCGTCGAGTGGGTCCATCGTCGCCGACAACGACAACGAGATCTCCATTTCCGTCCGTAGGTAGTCACGATAGGGAGAGAGAAGCCCGCGCAAGGTATACGGCTTAAAGCGAACACCTTGCCGATAGTTAATTATTGCCGAGCAGAACTGATTTGCAAGTACGTCGTTTATAATCCACTTAAGTTCTAATCGAATCCTGACCGGAGCCGCTGACAACAGACAATCGAATCCTACGATCCGCCGCGGATTGAACCAGAACCGAATGTATTTACTTGTTCCGTTTGTATGAGGCGCTTATGAAAATCAACTACCGCTTCCGGAGGAGATGCGCCCTGTCGGCACGGGGGGGGGGGGGCGGCGGAGGCATGGCAGAAATTAATCGATCCCCGCTGACTGCCGCGCGTCGAAATCGACGGTGACGTCAGAGAGCCTGCACCGCGGGCTTCGACGCTTTTTAAGAATCGGTTCGTTTGCGTTCCGTAACGTTCGATTGTTTTAACGGTCGAACGCGTTTTAATAAAAATATGTCGTACATTTTTTTCGGAATAGTATAGTCGTTACGGGAGGGATGAAATTAATTGTTCATTGGAGGCGAAATATCGTGTTGCGAAGCTTCAAATTTATATTTTCGAATTTCGGAAGACTTTACTTTCGAAGTAAATTCTAAAAATGAATATTCGAATCGGAAGAAATTCTAAGGAAAGGAAATTCTGAAAGAAGAAACGCTAAAAAAGGGAAATTCTAAAAGAAAAAAAGGCCATGCAAAAAATATTCTAAAAGAAGAAAATTTTAAATGAAGAAATTCTAAAGCAAGAAAACCTCGAAAAGAGAAATTATAAAAGAAGAAATGCTGAACAAAGGAAATTCTAAGAAAGATTCTAAAAATAAAATTCGTTCGGAAAAAAATCCTAAAAAAGAAATCCATTCGGAAGAACTCTTAAACGAAGAACGTTCAGAAGAAATTTGAAAATGAGGCCTCCGTTTAGATGAAATTCTTTCGGAACGACGGTAAAGAGCTGTTTTAAAACAAATGCCTCGATTATTTATAAGAAGCGCGAAACCGTACACAGAACGAAAATCGTTTTTCGATTCGCGAACAAAGGGGCCGCAAATCCTTCATTATCAGGAGATATTTCGTGGACCGAATACCTTTGTTCGTCGAAGTTAATGACGTTGGATCCTGACTTATCAATTGTTCCTACTGTACATTGAAAAGTACCTTTACAAGCTGCGTGGAACCCCTTGTCAGACTTAATATGAATAATCGACGAACCACATTGGCCATTAGGAGCTTACGAGTTAGACGAAGCTTTTGTAAAGCTGGGTCAGAATGGAGCCGGCTGCCGGCATCGGGGGGATTATTAAAACAGCGTCCGAAACATCGGTGAAAATAAAGCGCTGTCCAACCGCTACCCATCGAATAGAAAGAGAGAGAGAGAGAGATCCGACCGGTGTGCACCGATCGCGAGAGTCGCCGCGAATTCGATACGCGTTTTAATCGAGCGCGTATTCATAAATTAAACTGCGACCACTTCGCCGCCGGGAGATCAAACGTTGAAACGAAACGAGTCCCGTAGACGGCGATTAGTAAATAAATCGCGAACTGAGAAATATAATTTCGTGATACCGCGTGTCGACGGCGGCATTGATTTGATCGTTATTAGTGTCGAACGAGGGCTCGACGGGCTTTCGGTTACTACTCCTCGCGCGCGATCCTCCGATCTCTCGAACGACTAATTTCGAGTGGGCTTAATCGATCCTCGCTGTTTCTATCGCGGAAGAACCGGGGGCAAAAACTTGTACAAGAAAATTATATCATTCGCCCGGCCTCGAAGTTCACAAAGACGGGGAAAGAAAGTTAAAATGAAATTATGGCGGGGGCGGGGGGGGGGCGAAATAAAAACTGGGCGCACTTTTAACGAGCAGTTTTTCAACAAATTCTGGATTCCGTCGCTACGAGAAATTTCATCGCAAGGTTGCATAATGATTACCTAAAAATTTCAATTTTACGCAACATTAAACTTGGACGCATCCTGAAAAATTTGTTCCCGGGTAAACGCAGAAAATTGTTTCCCGGATGCTCCCTCGTAACAAACTCTATCACGTGATAGATGTACAGAAATAATGGAGCCGGAGGTATAATTTCCATCGAATCTTCGTGAAGAATCTCAAGATTTTTGTGTCGTTTATTCTTTTTACAGTCGTTTGCTATCGTTTGTCGAACGAACTTCATTCCCATGATTATTTAATGAAACAGAAGATGCAGCTGTTATATTCGAACGAAATGTTGATCTATTTTGTAAACCGTTGTTTAATATTTGTAATAGAATTTGCCCAATTATCGATTATGCATCGTTCGCCGTTAATTGACCGGGGACAGGTATTTTTGTCTGTATTTACGCCGAGAGCGCGCAAGCAAAGGCTGAGAAATTGAATTACCCGAGGGAAATTACCTTTGATCGATTAAAATTACGTATTTCACGCGGAAATTATTGGGCCTCATAAATATGTATACACTCCGCTGGCAAACTAAAAGTAGATAATCGCATTTAAAGTCGACGATGGAAAGAAAAGCAGCTCGATTAAAACTTTTCACCGATGGCCATTAGAAAGCTAAAGGTGCGGGCACATACATACATAATTGCCAACTTAAATGAAACATTCATTGAAATACGCACAAAGAATAACGCCACACGGACCCCTGTACGATGGTTTACTAAAATCTGGCAATACAAAGTTCCGCGATATTCAGGATAATTCATGGCCGCGCGACAAAACTTCCCAGACTAAATCCGCAGGCTAAAAACAAGCGGAACTTGTTAGACGTGGCACACGTATAAACGAAAATTCGAAATACTTTATTTTCGACGGCGTACACATAATTAAACGTAAATTTTGGTAAGTGGTCGGATACGTACAAACGCTGGGTTTCAGGTTAGAAACTCCGAGTGTTATTAAACCGATAATTTAGTTTCTTCGGGATTATGAATTTTGTCAACTACCGGAACGTGGACGCGGTTTTTACGTGTTAGGTATAGTTTGTGACACCTTGGTAATGTCGACGAACACGTTGAATGTCTTTTCGTGATTTTTATTTATTATACAAGTTTACGATAGTATTGAGTTTCTTAGGAAACAATTTTATTTTTTATTTCTATTTCCATCTATCTTTAAGAACCGAATAAAATAAGAAAAAGAAAATGTTTCATCACGATTAAAATGAATAACGTACGATTTTAACAATTGCAACAATTAATACATTAGGATGAATATTATTAAATAAATTTACTGCTCACATTCGTTTTAGACACGAATACCACTAACTCTCATTTTTGTAATTGTTTAAATTACGAAAAATATTATTTCTACCAATTATCGATGCTGCTAATCGCAGAGAGTATAGACGATATTATTAGCATCGAATTTTACCGAGCGAACGACGCTAATTTCAGTTATTAAGGGATACTACAGTTTCTGTTATCTTTCGAAACGAATTTCTCGCGCACGGTGAGTAACGATAACATTCGGACACCTCCTAAAAAGCCATAGCTTGCCCCAAATTGGACCGAATGGCGCGAACTTTTTTGAGATACTCGATTGGCTAGTTTACTAGACGATGTCTGAAAAGTTTGTCCCGAAAATTGCAAATTGTTGCTATGACAAAGGAAATGAAAGGCTCGCGTTTTTTGTTACTTTTTATCTCGGCACGTGACAGACATCGCGATGCAAATTCTTTCGATAATGTTTTTTGAAGGCTCGGCAACTGATCGGTCCATTGGTCGAAATAATGTTATTATATTAATATATAAGAAATATGTAATGATATATATTATAAATATTCGAGGTCACATTCGATGCAAATTCGAAATGCAAATTTTGGATAGCTATGCTGCTGCGAAGTTTAACAATAAAATAACCGAACAATCGTCCTCTTTTTGATACGTTTTAACAGAAAGCAAGCAGCTACGATACGTGTTCTACGACATAAACATTGTTAAACGCTCAGTTGTGTGCGTATATGTATATGTACACACAACTCATTCTATACATTCGGATGATCGGTCACTCGAATTATCGACATTCGGATAATCAACGTTTCGGATTATCGACGCTCTCTACTGTATTTCAAAGTTCATTTCGTTATCTAGGAACATCAATCCGTCGAACAGTAATATAAATATATAACAATAGCAGTTTTCAGTTGCGATAAAATCGATGATACCTTTTACGAAATTGAAGCGACATTAATCTTATTCAATCAATCTAGAATTGCACGATCAACACGATGTAATCGTATGTGCGGTCGCTAATAACCCACAGAGACGACTCTAAATAAATAAATTTAAAAAAACAGATAAAAAGTCAATCAAGCGGTTTATTCCAAGTGTACGAAATAATCAGGAAATAAAAATTGACAACTTTTTAGCGGAAGCTCTCAACTTGTCTATTTCTGTTTACCTGCTGAAAGACGGCTGGACACAATTTACTACACTTTTACCTTATTTCCACTTCGATAAATATTAACTATTATCGCCGGCTTTGGACAGCGTCCATTACCGAGACTCGTCGTCGCGCGAAATCTCGGCGCTTCGTCGCCGTGGACACCGTGACGGAACAGCTCCGGCTGTTATTTCCATGAAACGTAGAATATGTGCCGAAATAAAATAGGAAAGAAAAAAAAGCGACAAAAAGAGTCAAGACACCGAAAGCAGGAGTTCCGACGGGGAGGGGGCGAATTGAAAATAGTTCAGTGGCCAATTACTGCTGGAATTTTTACGGACGATTTAACGCCGCTTACCTTCGTTCTGCAGCGGGTTTCCATGGCGCTTCCCTTCAGAAATCAACAATGAAAGCAGAAAGGGGGTGGAGGAGGGGGGCAACCAGCGGCGGGGGTTGGGAAATAAAGGAGAGACGGGAAAAATTAGCTCGGGATCTCTCGGAAATCTCGTGTCCTTATATTTGCATGTGATCTCTCACCGCAGGATTCGAGGGGCGCGGGGCCTCGGCCGAGGGAGAAAGAATGGGCTTTACAGGAACGGGAAGGAACGCCATGGTGGCGCAGCATTTCTCTCTCCCTCTCTATCTCTCTCTCTCTCTTTCTCTTTCTCTGATTCCTGCGCCGAATTTCTTGCCATTTGTTCCGTAACCATAACAGTTCGATGCGCTCATAATTGCCGATCTTTTGCTATTTCAAAACGTGCGCATCTCTCTTTCTCTCTCTCTTTCTCTCTCTCTCTCTCTCTGTTTCGCTAGGATTTATGCACTTTGCGACATAGCGAAAAATACGACAAACTAAGCGAGTCTTAGTTAGCAGAGATTCGGGATAGGCGGTTTTTAATCGTTTCTCGATCTTGAATCGATTAGGGGTTGCGCTCAGAATGACGTGCATTATCGACTCGGTTGCCTATCGGCGAAGAGAAAAATAAAACGTGAAATTCTGTTCGAAATGTGACGTCTGCGCGCCGGAATTTATTTCAATAATTCTGTTTATAGTTCGTGGCTACATCGTTTCATTTAAATGCGATATTTTCTCATTGCAAGATACTACAAAATTCTGTCAAAGAAATCTCGCTAACTTCATGAATATTAAGGTATAATTTCAAATGAAAACGCACGTGGTGGTGAATCGATTTTTCTCAAGCGAGGTATGACGTGTTCGGCGTTACCTGATTGTAATGTTGGCGAAGAATATGTCTAGGAGTTGTAGAAAGCATGATTTTAGAGGATTTAGAATTAAAGCTTTGTATTGTTGTTAGTGAAATTACAGTTCTTGAATGGATAATATTTTATCTTGTTCTGATGTCTGTGAATAAATTGTTCTGATATTTTCAGTGGATTAGGAGGATGGCGAAGTATGATAGTGATTATGTAAACGAAATAATTCTATACGTGTTTGTATTGTGTATATAATTTATTTCATATTTATATTAGAAATATGCAAATATGTTTTATACTTATATTAGGAATATATTTTGTATTTATATTAGGAACATGCAAATATGTTTTATATTTATATTAGGAATGTACAAATATATTTCGTATTCATATTAAAAATATACAAATCATATCATATTCATATTAAAAATAATACAGAATATAAAGATAAAATTGATATTTACATTAAAAATAACACGAAATAAAGCTATACAAATAGAATAGCTTGTCTTATTATTAACGTAAAAGTTACTTCGAGTCTGTGCGCACCACCGTACCAGCGGTCGCATGAAATGCCCGTCACACGGTACGGTTAATAGAGACGCCACTGTGCTAGATTTCCATGACCTCTGTGTACGAATAAAGCCAGGTTTCCCAATGGCAGTCTTAAACCATCAGTATATTGTGGCGAGGGCATAAATTGGATTGGCATTACTCGCGCAGCATGAAGAAGTCTCGCCGGAACAGCGGCAGAAAAGAGGATAAAACGAAAATTAATTTGAACCTTCTGAAGTGCCCTGTGCTCTAAAATTTCTATGTAAACTCTCGCCGTGGAACTTAAATGGATCCATACGTTCCCGGGGAAAGTGCTGAAAGAAGAATAGAATATTCTGTCTCTTTTGTGCCCGCCGGAAAGAGATTCCGCCGTGGGGATTTTTCTTCATCGCGAATAGAACAGAAGTAAAATCTCTTCTCCGCGCCCCCCCTCCCGGAAACGGATTCGACGTCTTGTGTCATCGATAAATTCCTATCCGCTCGATTTCTTTTTTTTCGCCCCTTTCAACACAATGAAAACACGGAATTATTCATACCCGCGGAACGATTCGCAATCAATCATTTCTAATTCTGACGAAGCGTTCCGCGTCACCGGGACGCGCACTTAAAAATTATGGCAGCAAGTTTGGAATAAATCGTTACCGGCGCAACGAGATGTTCGAGATAAATATGGATTAAGAATCGCACGGACAAGCGAAGTCGACATTTTTTTTTCCACTGGACAGAGATAGCTGTCTTTTTTCGACCTACAATAATTAATTTTTATAACGTACAAAAATAATCAATTTGTAAAACTTGTGAGACTGATATAATTCGTGTTGACTAAAAGAATGCGTTTGTTTCGTTGTAATATTTGTCTAAGTAAATATGTTCGTTAAATCATTTGTGATTTTAATAACTGAAAAATTTAACGGCGGCCATATATTGGTCGTATAGTTTGAAACTGCGCGAGCAATTGTTCGAACTTGATAACACGAATTGCGTCAAGTAAATAGAAGGAGGATGTTTAGAACATAACATGCCGCGGTAAATTGGACATGGTAATCCTGCGATATTTATGTGGTTCACTTTGCATAAACTTTGTTGCCCGAAGTACAGATATAATCATTATATACGGCGTATTAGTGCCGCGAAAAAGTGTAAAGACACCCGAGCGACGGCGTGAAGGGAATTCGATCGTAAATCATTAAGCTATTAATCTCCGATTATTGTATAATGGAGTTTGAAAAGTGGAGCGTATTGGGTGAAACGCAAGCTCGAATATATTCGTGAAGTGCTAATGGTTATTAAATGTAATCGAAAAGAAAAAAACGCGCGAGTTTTTTCTTTCGAGCCATTTTAATCGATGCAGCCGCGTGATAAGGTTATTTTTCAGTCATTTTTTGTTGCTACAGAAACATAAGGATATTGTATCTCTTTTAGCGGTACCGTAGAAATATTTCAAAAGTTATCATTAATCTAACGTTGTAATACTGTCTTCTATTAAAAACCAGGCGCAATAATTATCTGAAAAATAATTCGGAACTAAAATAATTTAAAAGTGGATCTAAATTCACAACAATATTCATTATTAGCGCGACAGGAAACTCGGTTGCATAATAAATTCTTTCCAGCAATAATTAATTATCACTTCATTATGGGACCTGCGATAAAATTACACGCGACAAAATTTTCGCCGCTTACAAAATCCTATTGTCGTAAACTTTATGCACTCCGCACGAGAAATAATGCATATATCGCGTTTTTCTACCTAATCAGCCAGATTCTCCGAACTCCACGAAATTGGTAATTCACATTTTATAAAACTGTTCGCTTATTAGCAGCGGAAATTGATTAATTAAATTAGTTCGGTCTGAATTTATCGGCGTATCCCCGGTCAACGTTGCACAAAACAAACAGACACCGTAGTTAAAAATTACAAAGTGGGCGTTGCAACGTTAATGAACCCGTCGCCATCCGAATCGGCGTTAACAAATTTTCGTTCATTAACGTTCGTCGCTAAGATAAAGAGTTACTTCGTTTTTCGAGCACCGGTATCGGTCTGGCTATCGGCTTACTCTTTTTTTATAGTCAGCACCGAATATAATTCCGATACTTTTTCATTACGTGATTGAATGACAAAAGTAAAAAATCAGATCTCCGACATCAAAAACGAAGTATTCGTAAAATTCATTTTTATTAGTACTGTAACATTCGTTCATTAAGCGCGCACTTTTACACGGTATTTTATTTAAACGCGACCATCGAAATATAAGAAACGTTTTATAGAATCTTTATAAAAAAGAGAGAGAGAAAGAGAGGGAAGGCAACGAAAGCATTTATTTATATACGCGTAAAATTCGAGCGAACTTTTGTAATACGATACGCAAAATAAATTTATTCGCGCCGGGCACGGATACAAACGTGAAATATTATGCAAATTCGTGTAATCTAATTTCTAGGAAAATTAAAAAGTCATGCATTCCCGCCGGCAAGAATCCTATTGGGCTGAAAATAAAATGAACAATTACTAAAACCTTTTTCCTACTTTATCCCGCGGATCCATGCTTGCGCCACGGACCTTTAAAAATTACAGTCCAAAAATCACGTTCCCGTTTAATCCCTAGTATTATTCCCGGCTGCAATGATTGAAACTTTTTCCCTCTTGAATAATTGTTCCCTTTAATATTCGCCCTACAGCGCCATTTATTTCTCAAATATATCCGATAAAATAATAGAACACCGTTTCATTTCAGAGGTATAGAGGATTGCTCTCTCTTTAGCGAGCATTACTTGAGATCTCTATTATTTTTCCTAGAGCAGAGTTCAATTTCTGTAATGATATTCTTACGGTCTCACATCTTCGCGTTTGCGAAGTAATGAAAAGCTTTACGCGAAACGTTCGCCCGAAGGGAATAAATTAGCGTAATTAAACGGGGAAGCAGCCGGACGTCGGCGTGTCCCCGATAAATTAGAAACATGCATCGCGAATATGAATAACATTTAAACGGGCCGGTGTAATGCGTCAAGATCGCTATCGATTGTAATTAAGAAAATCCATGTTTCAGCGCGGCTGTGACAATCGCCGCGTTCCAATGCGCGTCAACGTCTGCGGACCGTGCGCGTGTGTCCTGCAACAACGTCGAGGCCCGGCGAACCCGCGTAAGAATAAAATCGAAAAAACAAAGCTGTAAGTTAACAGCGGGATACGGTGTATAAATTTGAAACAATCTTCTTTGACGATCGACAGTTAAACTCCACGGCGACAGGGCGGCGGCGGCGGCGGGGACGTCGGAGTACCGGGGAATGAAAGACGCGGGACAAAGGAGGGAAGAAATCAATTTGATTCCGCGGCACATCTGCTATCTGGAATTTGCATGTAAATTCTTGCCGGAAGATTTAAGAGAAACAGACATTTTCCACTGGGATGGAAATACGGTCGGCTCCCTTAGCCACACGTGCCAATTGAACGCTCTCTCTCTCTGTCTCTCCGGCCGGCGAATTACAAATAAGAAGCGCATAACTTCGGAACAACTTCTACGTAGACGTACGTACGCGTATGTATATCTATCGATAAAAATCAATAGAACTCGCGGTCCGCGAAGGGGGTGGGTGGGCAGGGGACGAACCGGAAACGGCGGAAGAGGGAAAAAAACTGAGCATGATTCCGTAGTGAACCGAGCGTCTAAAATTTGCATGTAAATTCTTACCGCGGTATTTACGGGAGAGAGACGTCGCTGAAAGAGATAGGACAAGAGAGAGAGAGAGAGAGAGAGAGAGAGAGAGAGAGAGAGAGAGAGAGAAAGGGACGAGCGGAAAAAAGAAAAAAGGAAGGCGTCTCGTTCTCTCTTTCCGCGCACGTGCCAGTTGAAAATACGAGGGGACGACGGGGCGAGGAGGGCTCCGCGAAATGGCATAACAGTGTTGCGCGATTTTTCCGAAACGTGAATAGAAATCGCATTAAAATGTTACGGGCGTTGCGACTACTCCGCGCGCGGGATTAACTTCTCGCCTGAGTCCCGTTAAGGCCGCCGAAAAGTACCACGTTCGTCAAAGAACGTTCGTACTGCGACTCTGCGGTCTTGTAATAAAATACAGTGGTATGCGTTGTTTTACATTGCTCCGATGTTTGAACGTAAACTTAACGAAACACTATACTTGTATATTTCCATCTCCTATTATTTGTAGTATACGGATATACATTTATTTATTTATTTCTATTTTTTATTATTTTTAATATAATCGTATACACATATTTCTGTTTTTTATTATTTCTAATATACTAACATACATTTATGTATTTCTGTCTTTTATTATTTCTAATATCATAATATACATTTATGTATTTCTGTTTTTTATTATTTCTAATATCGCAATATACATTTATTTATTTATATTTTTTATTATTTCTAATATACTATAGTAATATACATATATTTCTATTTTCTATAATTTTTCATGTAAAAATATACAACCTCGACGTTTAATTAAGTTTTCGTTCAAATATCAATGAGATCATACAAACATTTTTCGTCCATAATTATTCACGCTGCTGTAATTAACATTCGGACAACGTTTGATGCCGAATGAAATTTTTAAAAGTGAACGAAACGAGTTGTACCATTTTTTTTTAAATTAAAACAATTTATACGTAATTTTCTTCTAACTTACAATTAATACAAATGAGAAAGAAATAACTATCGTTTTTATATATATATTTAATAATAAATTGACGAATCTGCAACTGTAAAATATAGTTGAAAGTATTTCGTAATGCAAAACGTTCCATGGAAAGCCGACGCATAAAGCAGAAACGTATTATTAACATTAAGCGTGCGGCGGTATAAAAATAGCGAAGCGGGTATTTCTAAATAAAAGTAAATTCTTTGTTTACGATATTAAAGGCAAGCTACCTCATCCGGGAACCTTCTCAAGAAATACAGATTTACAGAATTTCCATATGAATTCTTGGCTTAGAATTTAAGAGAAGATGAAGGTTCGAGCTACCAAGAGTGATGGAATAGAATCCTGACCTCCTTTCCCTGCGCCTATCCGTTGCTCACGATAAGTTGGAGAACATACGTATGCTGCGAGCCTGCAGCTCAAGCAGATGAAAGTTAATTAGACGATACAACGCGTATCGATGTTTTGAAAGAGGCAGCGGAATTTAGTGCCCCGAAGTAAGAAGGAATATAACAAGAATAATCAACTGAAAATATTCGCATCGGAAACTTTGGTGATTACGTATCGACTAAAGTTATTTATTATTTTTAGACGCAAAAGGACCTCGATGGACGCTAAATTTCACTATACACACTTTGTTAACTCTTTATATATGAATTGTTACATCGCGTTCCAAGACAATTATTATATAATCAATTGTTGTCCAAATGGTAATTACAGCAACTTTTAGATCTAAAAAATTGTTAGGTTATATATTAACAGATGTGTATATATTAACGATTATATATTGATAAATCAGAAAGTTCAAATTAGTATGTATTAAATTGCAGTTTATGTAAAATAAAAATACTATAAATTAGAAAAAAGATTTACAGTTAAAATGACTTTCGAATGTTAAGAACTAAATACTGAATTTTAATTTAATTCTAATTAAAAATGTTCTGTGGTATCGATGAAATTTTACAAAGTTTTAGAGAATTTTTGAAGCGCGAATATGTTTACAACAAAAATCTGAACTCTACGCGGCTCCAGTTCTCCTGTAAACAGGTATACAAACACATAAATTTCCAGAAACGTTCGCGGACTACTGATAAGTAGAGCGACGGAAGTAATCAATAAAATGAGTCCAGGAAAACGGACACATATTTTTTCTAACCGGAATACGTAAATTGGATCACCGATATGACGTATCGCAGACACTCGATGACTGTGTTCAAGAGTAATAGTTGATGCAATATGTTAAATGACGTACGGTCGGTACTGATGGCTCTAATTTATGTTTCTTTCCGGGGGAGAATTGCGATTTTGGTACGTAGATAGGAAACATGATTCAAACCTACCATCAGTGATGAATATAAAAGTTGCTAAGGTTATTATTATTGCTATAGCTATATCATTTATTAGAAAATGTTTTGTATATTAAGATCCTACATAAAATTATATAAAATTATATGAAGTTATATAAAATTGTATAAAATTATACAGTATCATATAGAATTATCTAAAATTCCGTAGAATTACACAAAACCATACATAACCAATCAAATATACATATAACCAGCTACATAAAACTACAGAGAACTGTATCAATTCATGCAGACCATTGAAACTGTACATAGAACCACAAAAAAATCGTGAACATCTACGCAGAACTACGCGGAACTAGTACAGCGTGTCTCGTAGTGCCGTGTATCTCTTGGAAAAAAAAAACGTTCGCCAAGGTTATTCAGCAAAGCCCGGAAACGGCGTACTTTCAACGAGTACGCTCTTCGTAGACAGCTATGGGTCACAGAAAGGGGTGAACGATCAAAGAGTGAAAAAATCAAACGGATCTCTGAAATGCCAGCAATTCGCGAGTATCACGCTGATAAGGTTGTCGCAAGGCTCTGATCCGGACGAGTTGCGCGATAACTGGTCGGAAATGAGAGAGAGAGAGAGAAAGAGAGAGTGAGAGAGGAAAGAAATTAGTTAATTTCGACATTGATGTAGTAACCGGTGCTCGCCGTTGGAATCGTAAACCCGGGGTTTAAGAGAAGGCAGCGCGGATCCGAGAGGCAGCCGCGGCAGAAAGGAGATAACAGGGCGAATCCCGCCGGTCGCTTCTGTATGTGCGGCATTTGCTTGTGCCGAGAAGAACACGGCCGAACAAGGTGAAATAGAAGGAAACCGTGTGGCTGGCAGATGTGCAGGTTTGCGAGCAGATTTAAGAACAGCGCGAACACTCTCTCTCGGTACCTCTCTCTCTCACCCTCTCTCTCTCTCTCTCTCTCTCTCTCTCAGTCCCTTTCTCTCAGTCTGATTCTCTCTTTGTCTCTGTTTCTCTCTGTCTCGCTTTTTCCCTCCGAAACGCGCGCGCATACCGCGGCGCCCATACGCGCGTGCGAAGCTTCACGGATGAAACGTCAAATATTAAAGACAAATTGTGTACGCTGCGGTTGTTCGTACGACCGGCAGAGAATCGATGATTTTCGTGAATAGTGAAAACGAATTTTCTCGTTAGCCGGCCACCGTTACAGAGTCCCGAGGAATATAAAACTTCCGCGAGAGCGGTCTTTTCGAGCCCGGTTGCCGGACTGGACGCGAAGTGAGGTTTAATCGGCGATATTAATGCGTGTAATTAGAGCCCCGATGAGCGGAGCCGAGGCAGCATTAAGCAGCTGAAATATCTGCGCGGAACGATGCCCGGCTGCCACACACGCCCGCGATTTTTGATAAACCGGGAGAACCTCGCGGATATTTTTAACAGAACGTTCATGACCGAAATCAATTTCCTATTTTCGAATTCTGAAAATATGTCGACGCTTTTGGAATCCCTATACCTGGACAAACGTGTTTTTGGCATTCGTGTAAACCGGAGCATTGCAGGTATTTTTAATAGAGAAAAGAAAAGAAATTTAATTTTCATATTTCTTCTGTGCCTGCGCTAATAAAAAACTATTAATAATGTTAGGAATATAATAATATAAAACTATTAATATCATATTATATATCACTAAAAGTGAAATAACATCTTCCTAATACTCTTTTTCTATTATTACAAACAAGAAACTTATCCACTTAGCCTTTTTGAGATGCCTTGTTTCTAATTCCGTAAATATCAGCGCGTAAACAATTCGGGTCAGCAAGAACCCAACTCGATCGGTTTATAGTTAAAACGCGCAAACTGCATTAAATTCGAAATTATGTTAAATGTTCTGCGCTGCAGAAAAGTTTCTGCGACTTGGGCATCGAATGAGGACGATATTTCTGCGACGATCGAGTAAAGAACTAGTTTGTACATTGATTCGCAGTTCTGGAATGACACGTACGGCTGAAAATATTTGTTGTTTTGTAATGCGGATGGATGGGGGATTTGCATACGTGTACGTGAGAGTTCGGGAAGGAACGTTTCGACTGAAGATGTTGAGGAAATTGTATGGATATTTATGTGCATAATTTGGTAGTGCGAATAGTGTCCTGTTACACGCGTGGTTACATTATAATGTTCAATGCGAGTCGAAAAACGCGGACGGTAGACGAAAATGCTGTTCCTTCATTTTAATAAAGTCGTATGCGGCGCGGTCATATTTTTTTAATGCGGTGCTTTTGCAATTTTGTATTCCGACCGCTAGCTTTTGTCAGAATATGTGAGTAATAATAACTGCGGAAAATTTGTTACGCATCACAGTCTGTAAATTAATATCATTTCTATGGAACGGAATTACTTTTTCGCATTTATTTTACTCGATACGTGTTCATTAATTTATTTCCCTCGATTCTGATAATACAATTTTTTAACTAATTTTAAAAGTGCATTTTTGAACTAATTTTGTACGCTCTACCTTTTGCTTTCGTTTCGAGCGTGAATTTCGGATTTTCGTACGGAATAATATAAAATTATATATATTACATTACAGTTCAATATTGTAGAAAATCGAAATTGATAAGTAGATTTTGCATTTTTATGTCCGCGTGGGTTATAACAATTTTTAACATATAATTTCCAAAAGGTTCTTTTAACAATGATGATATAACTGAATTTACCCCAGTTTTGTAATTATTAGAAAAATTGTAAAAATCTAATATTTCGTAATATACCATTTCTATTAAAATTCTACCTCAAATTTGTCTCTATGCATAGCTGTTTACTTTGTAATACGTATACACGGATCAGTTATATCGTTAATGGAAAAGCTGCCGAAATTCTGCGATTTCTCAGCGAAAACGAAAAAGCAGAACGAAAATATCGATTTTTAAACAAACTCTGACGTGTGGACAGAATAATTTCGTTACAGCGTTTCGTGGCAGATATTGCCCGACCTCGGCTATTACATAATCGGTCCCGCACGGTATTATTATTTCAGATGTCGCAGTGCCTAGGAATTTTGCTCGCGCGCGCCTCGAACTTTTCCCTTTTCCGTAAAGTTTACTTCCGCTACACGTAACGCGAAAGCCGCGCTGTATTTTGTCGCCAAAAAAAAAAAAAAAAAGGAAAAAACAAACAAGCGCGCGACGCACGTTACGAATCAGAATCGTTCCAAATTTCACTTGAATAGCTCTGGTAGTTTGAATACAATAGATCCCGAAAAACCAACTGTTTGATTTGTATTTTCAAATGGAGGTCCTCTCCCGTATCTAGACACTCCTAGCTCGTCGTACTCGCTA